>NW_024070202.1:34098960-34158052 GCF_014754425.2 Oryx dammah | reverse complement strand
TCTGCTGGTGGAGCCTGGATGTCTGCTGGTGGAGCCTGGATGTCTGCTGGTGGAGCCTGGATGTCTGCTGGGACCCCTGCAGGTGCTGCCACCTGAAACTCTTACACGATGCCTCTCCACGTGCTGCTCAGCTTCTTCCCAGTAAGGTGTCCGGCTCTAAAGGTGAGCATCCCAAGAGAGAGAAAGCAGGAGAAGCAAAAAAATCTTGTCCCTTTTACACCTTAAGGTCACACTGCTGCTGGCATCTCCACCTCATTCTCTTCATAAGGAAGTCACAAAGTCCCACCCAGCCTTAAAAGGATGGAAAATAGACTCCACCTCTTGAGAGAGAGTGGCAAATTTCTGGAAACATGTAAGACCAGAAATATTTTGGGGAACTACCACCTGCCATACCATGAGTAAAGCAGAAGATATGTAACAGAGAATAAGGCAGGATGGTAAGAAATAGCATTGGAAAGGCACTGTACAGAAGAGTTTAAAAGAACTTGAAAATCAGGAAGAAGAGTTTAGACATGCTTAGGTAGGAGATCAAGCCATGGAAGGGTTCTGAGCAAAGCATTCTTTGAGCAAAGGATTCTTAGTGCATTTCACCTCCACAAGAGATATATACTGTAAATAAAAGTGAACTTTGTAAAGCCCTCGAGGGAAAGTGTGTTATAGGCCTGGAGAACTGAGCTCTGTTTCTTCGCTGTGACTGTTCTCCATTATTACAGTTGTGATTTTAAGAAAAAGAGAACAATGGGAGCACTTTGAGGTGTTTCCCACATGCCAGACATTTTGAATGTATTATCTTGTTTAATCATCACAAGAACAACCAGAGGTCAATATTATAATCACCACTTTCCAGATGAGGAAACTGAAACTCAGAAACGTTAAATAACTTGCCCAAAGTCAAAGAGCTTATAATCCACAGAGTCATGATTAAAACACAAGTCTGACTACAAAGTGAGGACTTTCTCACTGTGTTGTTCTATATGGCATCATCATTTTGAAGGTGCAAATTCTCACGCATTTTATGTTTCATGCAAAAATATGAACAATGCAGTAGTCACTCCCTCTGTGTGTTTTCATGTCAGATAATGGAAAATGCTCAAACTACCGCACAATTGCACTCGTCTTACACGCTAGCAAAGTAAGGCTCAAAATTCTCCAAGCCAGGCTTCAACAGTACAACCATGAAATTCAAGATTGTTCAAGCTGGATTTAGAAAAGGCAGAGGAACCAGAAGTCAAATTGCCAACATCCACTGGATCATTGAAAAGGCAAGAGAGCTCCAGAAAAACATATACTTTTGCTTTATTGACTATGCCAAAGCCTTTGACTGTGTGGATCAGGACAAACCATGGAAAGTTCTTTAAGAGATGGGAATACCAGACCACCTGACCTGCCTCCTGAGAAATCTATATGCAGGTCAAGAAGCAACAGTTAGAACTGGATATGGAACAACAGACTGGTTCCAAATCAGGAAAGGAGTATGTCAAGGCTGCATATTGTCACCCTGCTTATTTAACTTATATTCAGAGTACATCATGAGAAATGCTGGACTGGATGAAACACAAACTGGAATCAGGTTTGCTGGGAGAAATATCAATGCCCTCAGATATGCAGATGACACTGCCCTTATGTCAGAAAGCCAAGAAGAACTAAAGAGCCTCTTGATGAAAGTGAAGAAGAGATTGAAAAAGTTGGCTTACAACTCAATATTCAGAAAACTAAGATCTTGGCATCTGGTCCCATCATTTCATGGTAAACAGATGGGGAAACAGTGGCAACAATGGCAGACTTTATTTTGGAGGGCTCCAAATCACTGCAGATGGTGACTGTAGCCATGAAATTGAAAAACGTTTGCTCCTTGGGAGAAAAGTTATGATCAACCTAGACAGTTTATTAAAAAGCAGAGACATTACTTTGCCAACAAATGTCTGTCTAGTCAAAGCTATGGTTTTTCCAGTGGTCATGTGTGGATGTGAGGGTTGGACTATAAAGAAAGCTGAGTGTGGAAGAACTGATGCTCTTGAACTGTGGTGTTGGAGAAGACTCTTGAGAGTCCCTTGGACTGCAAGGAGATCCAACCAGTCCATCCTAAAGGAAATCTGTCCTGAATATTCAGTGGAAGGACTGATGCTGAAGCTGAAACCCTAATATTTTAGCCACCTGATATGAAGAACTGACTCTTTTGAGAAGACCCTAATGCTGGGAAAGATTGAAGGCGGAAGGAGAAGGGGACCACAGAGGATGACATGGTTGGATGGCATCATTGATTCAATGGACATGAGTTTGAGTAAACTGTGAGTTGGTGATGGACAGGGAGGCCTGGCATGCTGCAGTCCATGTGGTCACAAAGAGTTGGACATGACTGAGTGAAGTGAACTGAACTGAATGGAAAATGAAAGCAACAGAAGATTCAATTAAAATTTTCTGCTTTCACCTTGAAATAAGAACTTTGTCAGGGAAATAGAAAGGTAGGCGCTATATTCCAAGTTACTATGAGCTGTAAGATGTACATTTTCTCCCTTATCACACACAGAGATGCACCTCAATGATTCAGAAAAGCACAGTCTCTGAAAGATCAAAAGAAAACTACAAAAAAGTAGAGAGAATTTATAGAGACTGCATGGTCCTTCCATTATTCCCTTTCTACTAAAAACAGTGTTCACATCTCGTATTTTTTTCCCTTTTGAAATCACATTGTTTTTCTTATTCTGATATTCAATCTGTAAGCCTGACCATACCATATCCCTGTGACCAGGGACAAATTGGAAGGTTGACAATACTTATTTTTAGAATTTTTATTAGCAACTACTCACCCCTAAGTACTTAAAATGTCCTCGATGGATTGAAAAAAAATTTTGTGATATTAATCTTGCCCAGTGGAATCTGTATTATAACAAGAGACTTATGGGTATAAAAAGTAAATCTCATAGCAGAATTGCAGTTTGCAGGCTTTGTAAAAGAGGCTAAGCACCAGGATCTCTGTGAGTGAGAAGGGAATGTTCAGTCCCTCCTCCAAATCTATTATATACACACTAATACACTAATTAATTTAAATTTGACCCAAGTCACTTTCATATGTAATTCCTCAAGAAGTGAGCTGGCTTAGACTATGACAATGAGATATTCCACTATAAGGTATTTGGTCTTATATATATATATAAAACATATATATATAAAACACATATATATATAAAACAGAGCACATCCGTGAGCATTTTCTCATTTAGGTTTATGAACAACATTGGGAAGTGTTATTAGCATTGTCTCACAGATAAGAAAACTAAGACACCAAGAGTTGTTTAAGATCACATTCAACAATGCTAAAGTTCTTCTTCAAGGAGAGCTAAAGCAGACATGTGGAACGAGAAGTTCTTGCCCTCTGTAGCAGCCTAATGTCATATGGGTGTTTCTCCCAGATAGTCTGGGCCCCTGAAAAAAATCACAGAGAGTTATGCTGTTGATTTTTTTCTGTAATGGAAAGCAAGAACAACTACCCATCACTAAGTCCCACCAAGAGGAAATAGCGCCCATAGGAGTGTGAGGCTCAGAAGGAGACACAAAGATTCCAAACAGACCACATGCTGAGAGTTTCCACAAGGTCACTGGAGAAGCTTCCAACTTTCTGCTCCCAGAGCAAGATGGGGGTGACGATGAGCACCACCATCTCAGGGGTAAGAGTTAAATTCCTTCTAGGTGTGGCAACATTCTCATGCATGAACAGAGGAATGAGGAAGTGAATGTACCACCAAGGAGCTTACAAGGGTTCTAGCATGGTGACCAAAACAAGTGCAGAGAGAGATTCTCTACAGCACAGAAGGGGATGTGCCTTACAAAAGATACCCAAAAAAGCACCCTTGGAAATATATGAATCGTAACCAGCAGAAGCAGAAGTGGGCTCTGCTTGATTCCTCACGCCCTGGCCTTGGACTTTTAGCCAACACCAGTACATGCTGGTTCCCTCTGCTGTGGCCAAGTCTGGGTCCGCTGGCTGTCTTGTCATCTCATGGCCCTGTGTGATAAGTGGCTGATTTATGTGGCAAAGAAAAGCCAGGCTTTCTCATTTGCATTTTACCTTATGGAAATTTCCTTTCCATCTCATAACTCTCCCAGTGCTGGCATTTGGGTCATTTTCTTCTCCAGTTGGCTTTGTCAAACAGCAGCGAACTGCCTGGGCATTTGGCCACAGCAGAGGGTCAGGCCAGTGCTTGACTGAGATAAAGTGCATTTGACTTGGCAGGTATACCCAAAGCCCCCAAGGGCAGTGGGAAACGTGCTTTATCTAATTACTCACAGCCACGCCACTGGGGTAGAGTGGGGCGCTGGCCAAGGGTAGAGAGAGCTCTCTCTTGTTTTAGCACTGGCCTACCTTGGAGAAGACAGACTTAGATTTAGAACACCTCCCTCCAAACCTGGCAATTTGTACACTGGAAAATCTGACTGAACAGTCACGAAGGTAGAAAAAAATATAACCAGAAATCTTCCCTAGACACCTGCAAACACCTTGAATCTAGGACTTTCTGCCACCTCATTTAGTGACCTTGATGTAGTTACATGACCGTGCTCTGCCTCCAGTTCCAACACTACAAGAACACCTTCCTGCAGAGCTGCTCACCAAGAACTTAACAGACTGAGAAACTGGACCTTTGGAGTGAGAATTCTTTGGACAAAAGATGCTATGTCATCATTATAGTAGAATATATTCACATCTGATTTTTTAAAATATAGATGGCTAGGAGGAATTTTTAAAAGAGAGGTCATATTTCCAAAGCTTCTAGAACAAATCCATAGTTTTACAAAAGCACAGGAACTTTGGAGTAAAGTTAAAGATAATATATTTATTTGATTAAATGGCTCACTTTAGGACAAAGGACAAAGACCTTACTTGTCCCATTCATTTGTGTATCTTGAGTGCCAGTCATGTCAGTGCATTACTTAGCATTGGTTTAAATGAATGACTGATGGAGAGGACCAAATTAGGAATCTATAGCTATGTCTAGCCTCCTAGTCTCATACTTAATGCAAGATAGGCCCTTAATAACTATTCTTACTTTTCATAGTTTTCTCCCTGACTCTTTTTCCAACATTGCCAAAAATATGAAGCTTCTTCTAGGTAGGCCTCAACTGTTCAGTATCTTTCAAAAATATTGAGTACCTGAGCATATTTTCTAATTGTTTCCTCATCAGGCCCTCTAATCTTTATCTTATGACTGATTTGTTTGTGTTCTATCCTAGTGGGTAAGGAGGGAGAACAAATAAGAAAGAATGGCAGGATGGGTCTAACATAGCCCAGAACTGAGGAAAAAAAACCAAATACATGACTCATCGGGGGTTAACCATATGCAGAAAAGGATATATATATATATTTTTTGAATGACTTCAGTAGAAGTCTATGCTGTATTTGAGAGGAGAGAAAAGTGTTGTTAAGTTAAATAGACCTCTAGAATTCCAGAAATATGTGTCAACCACGAATTTAAGATGGAAAACAAAATATGCAAGTTAGAGAACACTGACCATCCAGCTCAACCCCTTGGCTGTACAGACTGGAAAACTGAAATTCAGAGACTGCCCAAGGCCGTGAAACTCATCAGAGTCCAGCCACGGCCTTCATCACATTTGTTTCACCTTCTAAGGCAAGCTGAATCTCTAGCCTGGTGCATTTGCTGAGGCCAAATTTCACAGGGCTTATACCACTTTACTCAAAAAGCACACTGGACAGAGATCCAGTGGTACTTTAAGTGATTCTTGGGTAAAGCAGACCATTTACAATCAGCTTCTTTGAATAACAGGGTTGACAAATGTCACACAAATTTGGCCTGACAACAGCTGGAAGGAGTCAAATGTCTCACACAGGCTTCAGATTCCAGTGTCCACTCTGCACTGATTTGCAGGCTGAGCAGAGCAAAGACCACTGACTCTTCCCATGGAGACAACACGCTCAGAGAACTCTGAAGTCATAAACTGAATTCTAGTCTTCGTTCTGATTTCGTTCTGATTTAATAATGCAGACGACACTGCTCACTGCTCCAGATCCTGAGAGGAACTGGAGGAGACACCTTGTAAGCTCACGTCGACATGTAAGTGTCCATGATTCCATTACACATCTAATCACCCAGAGAAAAATTTCAACAGACACCCTTGAGCCATGTGGTGAAAAGTCAACTGCCACAACTGTTTAACTAAGTTTCAGTACACTCAACAACATGATGTTTCATCCATAAAATGTGCTCTCTCCTTTACAGCTCCTAGACCCTCACTAATATGTCTCAGAACATGATAATGGACCCTCTCATATCTTGGGGGACAAAAAGGATTTGAAAGCCATTATTTTAAGAGAAAATTGACAGGAGATTTATTTTTTTATATTTTAAGCCATATTTTCTGTGAGCTCATTGTATTTCCTAAATGGCAATTGTGATATTGAATACCTTTGATCTTCTACATAAATCAAAGCCTCTATTTCCATAAAGGCTCAGTGTGTGCTATGAGCTCCCACTCATCCGTCTACAAATTAGGCACTGAAGCGGTTTAGCCTAAACCGCATGCAACAGAGTCCAGGTATAATCCTGGCAGAAGTACACAGAGACATAAATGGAAACCTCAGGCAGACTCTGTCGGAATATGTTGGGACCATCAGCTCTGGTTGCCAATTCTACTCAACCCATTTCCTGCTTCAGCAGCCCACCCTGGCAAACATCCGAAACGGCCAAGATCTAAAATAGCCACACAGCAAGGGATACTATCATCCAACGTTTTTATTAATGATTTCCTCAAGGCCGTATCACAGGCCAGTGACCACAGGGTTGTTCAGTGTGGTCGTTCTAAACGCAGCTAATAGCAGGCTGTAATTGGAAGCAGCTTCGGCTCACTTACAAAACCCTTGCTCTGCTAATTGTGATTTCACAGCCCACTAAGCAGCACAACCTGGAGCGAACGTTTCTGCGACGAACATTCAGCGTTCTGTTACTCTGTCCTCCCCGCTGCTGTTCTTCCTGTCGCCCTGCGGTTAATGTCACGTTTTTCAAAAGCTCAGGAGATGGAAGTAGTTGCCTTCACCTTTTATTTGTCCCCCTATGTGGCAGCAGACAGCCTGTGGATACACCTATTATTTTGCTTTTGTCTTAACCTTTCCCTTTTTCCCCATTGTTCTCAGAGCACAGCATATGTCCAATACACACCTTGTGTTTCCTACAGCTGGCTGCCAGCCATCCCTAAGAAGCAACAATGGAAGACCTCTTTGTCCGCCTTGGCTCACCCACGTTAATACCCCCGATTCTTTCTTTAACAAACTGTCCCCCCAGGAAAGAACAATATTGTCTAATGGAAGGAAAATATCAGCAGGAATTTCAAATCATTTGGGGAAAAGGAGGACTTCCCTGGTAGCTCAAAAGGTAAAGGATCTGCCTACCATGCAAGAGACCCAGGTTCGATCCCTGAGTCAGAAAGATCCTCTAGAGAAGGGAGTGGCAACCCAGCCATTATTCTTGCATGGAGAATTCCATGGACAGAGGAACCTGGCAGGCTACAGTCCATGGGGTTGCAAAGAATCAGACATGACTGACTGCCTAACACTTTCACAACAGGTCTCTATCTAGAAGAAAATATATTGGAAGAATCTAGTGTTGTGTTATATCCTGAGATACTCACAAATAGGCACCACATGCAGACTAGAGTTCATCCAGAGCAAGAGCCCTTAACTAAAGTTTTTGAGAGAGACCCTAAAATAGGGATCCCCTATCTCTTAGGGACTCAGATTCTTCATATGAAAACTTGAGAAGATCAAGGGTCAGAGTGGACTATTTCTAAGGCTCTTCTATTGAAACATTTTATCATCTGCAAATACTCACACATATCAAAAACAAAAACACAAACTGTGATAACAAGGCTGTTTAGAGGAAGGAGCAGTGGAGCTAGTACATTAAGAGGTACACTGTGAAATTTTTCATGCAATTAGACTACTGTCTGTAGTTCACTGGTTGCCACAGAATCCACTCAAAACCCCAAAAAGGACACTTCTCTTCTTTTGATTCCCCTATGTCAGTGTCGTTCATTGTTCTTGATATGTCAAGTCTTCACAGCTCAAATAATGCATTCCAGGGGAGTATCAGAGGGCAATTTTGCTTCGATCAATATGCAAACATCATTGAACATACTCAGATGCTAACATACTAGCAAGGGATTTCATGTAAAGTCCACACAGCGTCAGTAATATTTAAGGAAATCCAACATGCTCATTCTTGGTGCAGTTTTAACTAAAGGTGCTATTTCTCATCAATAAAATCAGAGCCCATTTTCTAATTCTTACTACAAGTTTTTGACCTAATGAAGAAATAATGGTTTTGAAGAAAATCTGCTTTCCCGAGGTATTCAATTTTCCTCTGGGTGTCATGTGAAAATACCATCCTGTGGGTAGCATCTGCGTGTCCCACCACAGGCTTGGAAAAGTGGCAGCCCTCCCACTGGGAAGTGGGTCACTGGCATGCTGGGGAGGGGATGGTTGGCTAGTTCAGCATCCATGCCACTGGAATAATTTTATAGGAATTGCAAACAGGAACTGCAGTTCAGGGCTTTTGAAACTCCCCAAGGTTATTGCTTGATATGTTCACTAAATAGCAAGGTGGAAATGTCTCATGCTAAGCTACAAGTTACAGAAACATCTGGACACTGGATGGAATTAGCTTCAAAGATGGCCCTGGTGAGAAGACCTATGGGCACCAGGTGTAGAAACAAATTCATGTTTAAAGATGTCCTCCCTAGTTAGGATCTTTCCAAGAGTCTCACCCGAGAGGAAACAGTCTTCTGAAATAAAACTGGAACTTGTACAGACTTGAGACAAAATATTTTTGAGGCAATAATACTTAAGGAATTTAAGTGAAGCAAACACAAATGCGTTCAAGTAAAAGGAAGCCCCAGAAAGACATTCAAGCCTCTTGACGGTATCTTACAGGTCATGCTCTTCTTATCTGTCTACTGGGATATCTGGAAAGAATCCTCAAAGACAGGGAGTACTAACAGAAAGGCCAAAGAACTGGGAATCAGACAGATCAGTTCCATTGCTCAGTGACTCAGCAGTCCTGAGCAAGAAGTGCTGAAGTCTGCCCTTAAGCCAGTTTTATTCATCTATTTACAAAAGAAACCTTGGGAAGAGTAAATGAGTACAAATTACAAATAAGCTCCAAAAATGTTAATTATTTTTCCATTCAGGATGAAGGATCGAATGAAAAAGGAAACTGTGATTTATTGTAAAGTGTGAAGGAAAGGAGAAAACAGTCATTTATTTAGCCAACAAATAGTTCTGGCCCACCTGCTCGTGTCGCCTGGCAACACACCATCCATTGAAAGGGAAGACCCTACTAAGCTCCACGGATCCACTGGTTCTCCAAAGGTTAGCTATGATAACTGGTTTGTTCACAGCCTGCCAGGTCACACGTCCAGCAGTTTACTTTATGACCAATAGCAGACTTTTGCAGTACAGACCATAGCCAAACATGTGACACAAGCTCTTTGTAGAATAATGCAACCGGGACAAATCAAATGATAGAGACTTCACTAGTGCTACAAGCCGACCGATAAATTAACTTGTGCAGACTGAAAAACTATTCTGAGTTAAGAATGACAACAGAAAGCATCAAATGTTATGTTGGTATTTCCTAGGAGCTAGCTAAAGAAAACAGGCTGTAAAAGAGAACAGAAATGAAGTGAATAGGTAAAGTGATTGAAACTGGTCATGCTAAGACCAAATTGAGAGTGACAAGAGATGTCTGAATCTGTTCAAGTGACCACAAGTAAAGACTACAAGTGGAGAGCAGCATGTTGGCCAGACTGAAGTGGAGATAAGACAGATGTGTGAAATCCAAATGGAAGCAGGCTGTGACTGGCAGTGAGAAACAAAGGCCAAGAGAAGAGTAATGTTATCTAACAGTGGCGACAGAGCAAAGAAAGCCAAGTTCAGAGCTGCTGTGATCGAAACAACAGTCAGGGTATGGTGAAGGCTTGAGCATGTATAAAATAATGTGCACCTCAAAGATGGGATAAGAAGGATAATTAAAATCAACTTTCTGTACAGTTATTTGTGACCTTTTATATGGAAGGCCATTGTAACCAAAAATACCGAGCATAAGAAAGACAACAGAAGCAAATGTCTGGATATATTCTCAGGACTGCTACTTACTGACACTTTGATCTTGGACCACAAGTTGGCCTCTGCAGGCACCAGTTTTGCAGTTATCTAAAATGGTGCCAGGCTTCACAGAAAGCAGAATGGTCATACTCAGAGATTAACTGTCTCTGGAAAGGGCAGTGGTATCTACAGCCCTTGGATCCCCACCAGATGGATGGCCTTGAAATGGTAATCAAGCCCAACCTGTGTGTACGAGCAAACAATTATGGCAATGAAGGCCGGAGTCTCTGGGTCCCCATCAGGGCACAGTGGAGTGCTCTGCCAAAATCAGTTTGGGTTACATTAGCTTTAGATGATTATCATGCTTGCAAGAAACTGTATTTTTACTGTATGTAGCCAGGATGCTATCCATTCATCCCTGTATCTTTATAATCTACCAGAGGCATTGGCATGTAATGGTATAGTAAATGATTTACTTAAGCCTGCTGAACAGAATTTCTTCAACCCTGGAACATAAGAAAGTCAAAGATTAATTCCATTTGCTTTTCATAACTTAAATTGTGAAAGCCTTGGTTGCCTCACTTTA
This sequence comes from Oryx dammah, assembly GCF_014754425.2. Lineage (NCBI taxonomy): Eukaryota > Metazoa > Chordata > Mammalia > Artiodactyla > Bovidae > Oryx > Oryx dammah. Next base: position 34,147,355 of record NW_024070202.1, on the reverse strand, counting down.
TAATGAGCCTGAAGTTCAGCTCCACTAATTGGAGCTCACTGTTCACCTTTCTGCTCCCATCCTACCTGAGATGTTAAGTCGCAGGGACGGACGATCAGTTTGCGTGTGACTGGTGTATGTGTCAGTTACACTCTGATTCCTGGTTTCTGCTTAAATACAGGCAGGAAAACAAAGTGCCTGCCTTCCTATTATAATGAGAAGGAGGTCTCTCTCTGCATCGCCCACACTCACTCTCGATGAAGTAAAGCATCTCATTTTCCACCAGGGCCTCTCACCCAGCATTAAGAGATTCTCTCATCAGGGCTGGAGCTGTCAACAAGCCCACAGTTGTAAAGTTTATATCAATACCCCAGTGACCAATTTGTCATAAAATCACTTCAAAAAGCACACAGTCATGTTCACCATCCTTTTTCACTTTAGTCTTGCTTTTACTTTTTAAATTTTCATTGAAGGATAATATACATACACTTTATCTGTTGTAATTGTGTATCCATCCTAATTGTGCAGCTTGATGAATCTTAACAAACTGAATACTCTCTGTGAAACAAGAAAGCTACAAGCATTCAACAAGAGCTCTCATGCTTCTTCCAGTCACTAACTTCCCACATCCTCAAGCATGACATCCGTCCTCACGTTCAACACCAGAGATGACATTGACTTGGTTTTGGCTTTTATCTATGTGCAGATTCATATGCTATGCACTCTTCTGTGTCTTGCCCCACCCCCACCCCCCTCTCCTGATGGAGGAAATGGCCTTTGTGTAACATGGGAGCACTAATAATCTCATGCTGATAACTTGGGTGGTATACAAGGAAACAAAAGGATACCCTGAAGCTGTGTTATAGGAAGACTTTGTGTTAAACTCAGTCTTTCTTAAAACACAGATTAAGGTTGTCAGACCCATTTAAAAGTTCGAGCTACCCAAGAGACATGTGAGTCCTACTGGTTGAAACTCTATGAGTCGAGCTACAGCTGTGTGTTAGCAGCTACCCACATTTGGATGTGGACAAAGATAGGGGCTCAACTCTCCCTGAAATCTAGGCAGGGACTGGCTAAGAGGGTAGAAGGCAGTGCGGACTTGTAGGCGCAGTAGTTGCTATGGAATTTAAGGACTGGTCATTATTGCAGCCACAGGCCTCTGTAGCTAAGGTTCCTAATGCTCTGGGATCATTAGCATTAAGACAGTTTTGCTGGTAGAATCTTAGTAACTGTCTGCTCTTGGTATATGAATCAACTAATATCCTAGTCCACAGTGACCTGGAGTAAGAGGTGCCCAGCCCCTTCCAGGAAACCTCAGTATGACAGGAAAGGATCAAGGGAGAAGGGATGAAGCAAAGTTGTTCAGAATAAGCAGAATAAACCAACTGGCAGTGAGCACCTCTTTTTCTTAGGTGGTTACTTTCCATCTTCTCCAGGCATTTTATGGTCCTGAGCACCCATACACCCTGAACAGTCTAGAATCCACTGGCTATCTTAAAAGTTAGGACTTACCTGCATCACTCAGGCAGCCAGCAATTCCCCAAGATGATGCCACTCCTAAACATCAGCCAGGAGAAAGACAGGATGCCAGAGTATTAGCATCACGTGGTCTGTTCACTAAAAGAAGAAAGAGACTAGGCAGTGAAAGGTACCCCGTCCTGGATCAACAGTGGCCTTGAGCTAGAAGTGAGAGTCCAGAATACCTCCCAAATATCACTGGAGCCATTGACAAACTATCCTCACTACTATCATTCTTTTTTTTAACTCTCTGGTGGCTCCAACAGTAAAGAACCCGCTTGCAATGCAAGAGACCTGGGTTCGATCCCTGGGTGGGGACAATGCCCTGGAGAAGTATTCTTGCCTGGAGAATTCCATGGACAGAGGAACCTATCAGGCTACAGTCCATGGGGTTGCAAAAAGTCAGACACAACTGAGCACTAACACATACATAGCCCATTAAGAATGTCGTGATAGTTTCAGAGGGGCAGCAAAGGGACTTGGTCATATCATACATATACATGTATCCATTCTCCCCCAAACTTCCCTATTACTCTAATAGTAGCTAACAGTTATTGAGCTAATTATGGATTATTTCATTTATGCCTAAAACAACCCCATGAGATAGGTACTAATGATGTCTGAAAAGACAACCAAACCAGTATTCTTGTCTGGGATATCCCATGGACAGAGGAGCCTGGCAGGCTACATTCCATGGGGTCGCAAAAGAATTGGACATGGCTTAGCGACTAAACAACAACAATGAAGCAGAAATGGCTGTATGCCAAAGCCAGGAAGTAGATTCATGCCTTAGATCAATGTTTTGACATTCACTACTATATTTTAAACTTTTCTATTTCCTTTAAAGATAGTCACTACCATTCATTCACATATTTCATGACACTTGAATATCTTGGTATCTGCAGTTAGAAAAATACTGGCTAAAGCATTATGTTGTATTGCTTTCCCAAGCTCTTCTTATTTGATTCTCCAGGAATGGACTTTATGACCACACCGTTAAATTTACCACCACTGGTGTGCTAGTAAATGTCTAACAACTAGATCTTTGGGATTCTGAAGGCCCTGGTTATTAATGTTTGCTGATTTTTACACTGTAAATACTCCCACCATGGCCAATGTGAAGCTATCAACATGACATTGATGAACACAGACTTGGGAAGAAATAGAGATGATTGGCTGCCAAGAACTAAATCAACTAAAGAGCACCGATACATTGCCCCCAAATTTTCAACAAGAAGAACAGAAAATATGTTTTAAAGTCATGTCAGTGATCAGAAGAGTTGGAGATGATTTGTTGGACATTCAACTGCCTGTTTCATGGCAATTAGGGGCTTCCCAGGTGGTACTGGTCTTAAATAATCTGTCTGCCAATGCAGGAGATGCAAGAGAAGAGGGTTCAGTTCCTGGGTAGGGAAGATCCCCTGGAACAGGAAATGGCAACCCACTCCAGTATTTTTGCCTGGAAAGTTCCACAAACAGAGGAGCCTGGCAGGCTACAGTATATGAAACTGCTGAGTCGGATACAACTCAGTGACTTTCACTTTCATGGCAATTAGTCTAAACCCACAGTCTCACAGTATCTAATATATATACATATATATATAAACAAGGCTTTTCTATTTGAGTAGGGGTTCCTAAGTGTTATAACTTGAAGAATACCCTGCTACTTCATTATCTGTACACTGAGTATCTAAAATTCCATCATTAAAAGCATTTCTCTTTTCTTAAGCCCATGTTTTAGCCCATTTAAAACTTGGACCATCCATAAATAGGTGACAAATGAACTTGCATTAATGTGCTAAAAACCACTAGTTTAAAATATCAGATTATTTTATTTGTAATAAGTAAGAGAATTGAGAAAATGGAAATTCAGATAAGAGTGTAAAGGAACTGATGACTTTGGAGTAGTTGCATTTCTAGGAAAATCCATCATGAACAGGGTAACATAAGAGGCGCCATCACAAATCCTGGTGTCATCTGAGATGCAGGACAGTGTCAGGCATCTGTGGAAAGGGATAACTGAGTAGGAGGAAAGTTGCAGTGATAAATAAAACAATCTATTTAGAACATTAATTATAGTTTTACAGAACAGCCTAGTTGCTCAGTAAATTTTAGTATCTTTAAAGGGAGGAGATGGGAAAAGAAGAGAGGTTCTGTTCAGGAATCATTTAATGAAAAGTGACATAAAAACAGATTTCAAACTGACATAAGCAAAGAGGAATTTATTATCTCACATGACTGAAAAATCTTACCTGAATTAAATAGCACGTCCAATATTGTCAGTTCAGTTCATTTCAGTCACTCAGTCACGTCTGACTCTTTGCGACCCCATGAACCACAGCACATCAGGCCTCCCTGTCCATCACCAACTCCCAGAGTCCACCCAAACCCATGTCCATCGAGTCGGTGATGCCATCCAGCCATCTCATCCTCTGTCGTCCCCTTCTCCTCCTGCCCTCAATCTTTCCCAGCATCAGGGTGTTTTCCAATGAGGCAGCTGTTCGCCAATATTGTCAGGTTTTATTATTTCTCCATCTCTTGACTTTGCATCTCAGACAAGCTTTGCCTCATGGTGGTGAGATGACTCCCAGCAGCTCAAGGCTTATATCCATTCCTCCTAGTCATTCTAACAGAAAGAAGATGGCTTTCTCCTGATGGCTCTAGAAAACATCCTCACATTCACCCTGGTTGGCAATGACTTGGCTACAGGCTCATTCTGAAACAAATTGCTGTGGTCAGGGACCCAGCACACTCTGCTTAGTCATGCATGTCACAAGCCACCTAGCAAGTCAGGAATGGATTCACTTTATGAACATAAGTTCTGGTTCCCAACAGAAGACTGTGGTATGCTTTCCAGAAAAATTGGAAATGGATGCTAATCTGTCAAACTACAAGGGAAAATCCAGCTTTGTTCTCAGTTCAGTTCAGTTCAGTCACTCAGTCGTGTCCGACTCTTTGCGACCCCATGAATCGCAGCACGCCAGGCCTCCCTGTCCATCACCAACTCCCGGAGTTCACTCAGACTCGCGTCCATCGAGTCCGTGATGCCATCCAGCCATCTCATCCTCTGTCGTCCCCTCCTCCTCCTGCCCCCAATCCCTCCCAGCATCTAGATCATGAGAATTTTAAAACTGAAATGTTTTCCAAATTTCCAACATCTTATTCAGCAAATCAATTCAAGGGTGATACCCAAAAGGTTTAACAACTAATATAAAGTTACAAAAATGAACAGCAACCACACCCCTTGGACCTGGAACCTAAAGACCAGACTCTTTCAGAACTGAACACTTTTCCAGCTGTGCCACAGGGAAACTGAGAGAAGTGGTGAAGATATGCCAGAGAGGGAACCAGAGCAGCTGGAGAAGTGGCAGAATATTCAAAGACTGTAGTAGACTGACTGACTATTCACCACCTGGACAAAGTGTTTCAATATCCTAACAACTAGAACAACTATACCAGTGTGTACCAGTGGTGTTTCAACCTTGGCTGAATCTATTTGCAGCTGTATCATAAAGAAGAATGTGCTGTTGGCTATGATCCTCTTATATTCAGAAGCCTGGCCTTTGAATTAGGAAACTGTTCTTTTCAGGGGACACTGGAGGAGCAAAAAGGTTTTCTGCTAACAAGATCTAGGATAAATGAAAACATATACACAAAGGGAGAAGTAAACTCAAACTATAAAATAAACCAAATAATAGCAGAATTCATCTTTTCTTACCATTTTAAAATTTGTGACAAATAAAATTGTCATGATTTCATCCTATCAATACTTAATAGTTAGATTTACAGATATTCTTCTATATTAAACCACATATTTACCATTTCTGCTGCTCTTCATCCTTTCCTGTAGATTTGATTTTGCATCTGGTGCCGTTCCCTCTTCCTCTGAAGTAATTCCTTTAGCATTTCTCATAGTGTAAGTCTGTTGGCAGCGAAATAAATCGCTCAGTTTTAGCTGCCTGAAAAAAAGTTCTTATATTACCTTCATCCTTGAAATATATTTGAACTGGAAGTAGAATGTTGGGATACTTGACCAATTTTTTCCCCAAACCTTTAAAGATTCCATTGAGTATGGTCACCATTGCTTCTGAAGAAAGGGATCCCTCATTCATACTGTTACCCACAAATTGTGCTATTTTGTTCTGTTTTCAATGTTTTTTTTTTCTCTCTCTCTCTTTTTTTGGTTTTATCAACTTGGCAAAGATTTGTCTACATATGGTTTTATTTGCATTTATCTTTCTTAGGGTTTGCTGAGCTTATTGGTTCTTTTTTAAGTTTTTTAATCTTGCGTTTAATCACAAAATTGAGAGGATTTTCAGCCATTGTTTCCTCAAGTATTTTTTTTTTCTTCTTTCTCCTCTACTTATGAAATTCAGATTCTACCTGTGTTAGATTTCTTAATATTCAAATGAACTCTGAAACTTTAACTTTTTTCAATGTTTCTTCTATTAGATCAGATTAAATTATTACTTTTCATCTATATCCAGCTTCCCTTATGGCACAGCTGACAAAGAATACCCCCGCAATGCAGAAGACCTGGGTTCGATCCCTGGGTTGGGAGAAGGGAAAGGCTACACCCTCCAGTATTCTGGCCTGGAGAATTCCATGGACTATATCATGGGGTCACAAAGAGTCAGACATGACCAAATGACTTTCACTTTCACTTTCTTTCATCTATATCAACTTTACTGACTGTTTTACCATCTTCAATCTTTTGTGTCCCCCATATACACCCAGTGGCATTTTTATTTTATATATTTACTAAATAAGTAGCTTTTTTTGGATATTTACTTTTATGTTCTAAAATTTCTGCAGTTTTTTTTTTATAGCTTCAGTTCTCTGCTAAGATTCCTCATCTGATCATTCATTTTTTTAAAAGTCTTTGAACAAACTTATCTTTATAATAAACTATTTAGTTTTTATCTGCTAGTTTTAGAATGTGGATAATTTGGGGACCTATTTCTAATTAATGCTTTCTCTCTTTACTTCAGGTCCCATTTTCCTGTTTTCTTATATTGCAAGTAATTTTTGGTTGTATACTATGGAATTATATTATGTCTGTGCCTCTTGAGGTCAACAAGACTGCCATTGCACCATGGCAGAAATGCATTCCCATGCAGAATGTTGGGGAATTCATAAGGGTAATCATGGTGTTTCCCTTGCATGTTTCTTTCTCTCAAAAATCATAGTTTGCCTTGTATGTGCTGTCAGTTTTATAGCTGTTTTCAGCAAGAGGACAAGTCTAATATCAGAAATCTAATGACATGGCCAGAAGCAGAAGCTAGCTAAAGATAATCTGAAGAGTTCATTTAGCACAAAGCAAAGATAGTGCTGTTTCAAACACTGTACCATTTATATACTGAGGAGAATTTTATAGGGATGAGATTTTTGTGGAAATATGTATGGCATGCATTCTCTTTTGTAAGACTACATTGGAAACTAACGATAAAAGTCTTCTTAAATCTAATTCTATATTTAGTTTTCATTACTATTTTGAGCAATTTGCATTACTTTCTGTCTCTTGCTCTATTCAGGAAGCAGTAAGGCTTCATTTTTCTTCAAAAAACTTTGACATTATTCAAGAGGAAGGACAGTATACACACAGGATATTATGAATAATATCCACATGAGGAATCATATTGTTAATAGGTAAAAATGTTCTCCTGTGAAGAATATTCCTCCATTTTCTCCCCTTCATATTTTGTCCAGAGCTATAAGGAAAGCTTATGACAAACCTAAGTTCTGTACTCTCTGTTCACGCTGACAAACCTGCAACTTCTAGTAGACTTGGCAGCTTCTAAGAGGAAAAGGATAAAGACGTACTGCAGGGAGCCGGGGGAGGCTCCAATTCCAAGGCCTGGTAATAAGGTTAGGAAACTTAAAGATGAAAAAACAGCTGAAATGGCAACACACACAGATACAGAGGAAAATAAATGTGCCCTTTGATATAAACAAAAATAAAGGTTTACTTTGAAGGGAAATAAATGGTTTTTAAGTATCACACATATTGAATGATCAACTCAAGTTAACATTATTGGCAAACTACCTGCAGTTACTCTAAGGACCAAAGTTTAGCAATGTCAATGAATTGACACTTCAAAGTTGTCAATGTTTTCCTACCTCATAAAAACATGTCCCTCTAAATTCAGATGATAAAGAAAGGTGAGGAAAGTTGTCCAAGGCCATTTAGTGAAGCGGGCTAGTCTCCTTTTGGCTTCATCAATCTCTCTCTCTGCCTCCATCGTCCCAGTTGGTAGAGTTCCCCTCTTCGCTGTGATCATGCAGGGTTCCTGGGCTTCTTTTATCTTCTCTGTGAGTAAAACAGGCTCATAGGAAAGGGTCTGATCAATTTGTTCCCACTATTCAACTCAATGGTTTGGTTATTTGAAATTTTTAAATTTATGGTTGGACTTCAAACTTCCTCAAACTTATTTGAGGAAAGCAGAACTCTCCTCCCTAACTTCAAATCTTAATACATAAGCCTGGCATCCACTCTTTTTACTCCGTCACTCATGTTTTCACAGAATATAACCTGTGATTTGGTGCATTGCTTTCCATTCCTCCTAATCTCTCTCAGATGGACAATATGTTTTCCAATCTTTCTAGTTTCTCCAAATGCTCTCAACTTTTCTGATTTTATTTAATTTCTTCCTTAAAAGCCAGCAATTTAAAGGATCAGAGCTTTAAATAGGATCAGAGCTATTTAGGCCAAATTTCTCTAGTGCCAAGGTTGAATCTTGACCTATGATAAAAATCATTTTGAAAAAACCTGGTCATTTCTTTATTCTCTGACTGGAATTTCCAAATCATTTTTCCAGTCTCCTGACCAGTCTCTCAAAAGCTTCCATGCTATTTGGAACTTATCATTTGACAATGATGTACATGAGACACTGTGAAAAATACAATATCATTTAAGGTATTGATCTCGATACCAAGTAGATGAAAATCTAAGCTTCCCTGGTGGCTCAGATGGTAAAGCGTCTGTCTGCAATGCAGGAGACCTGGGTTCAATTCCTGGATCGGGAAGATCCCCTGGAGAAGGAAATGGCAATCCACTCCAGCACTCTTGCCTGGAAAATCCCATGGACGGAGGAGCCTGATAGGCTACAGTCACAAAGAGTCGGACATTCTTTCCTCATTAGATTTTAATCTAATGAGGAAAGAATAATTCACAATTGTTAAATTTCAATTTTCAAACTATGCAAAGTAAATATAAAACAAAATACGATCATCCTAATAAACACTGGCTTCCCACGTGGTAAAGAACTCACCTTCCAATACAGGAGACGTAAGAGACATGGGTTCAATCCCTGAGTCAGGAAGATCCCCTGGAGAAGGACACGGCAACCCATTCCAGTATTCTTGCCTGGAGAATCTCAAGGACAGAGGAGCCTGGTGGGCTACTGTTCATGGGGTCACAAAGAGTTGGCCATGACTGAAGTGACTTAGCATGCACACAGGGAACACGGCACCCTTATAAGGGAATTCAGCAAACGATATGAAACTTCCTTACTGCTGCCGTAATACGGAAGGCTTACAAGCAGTAGAAATTTTAAGCTAGATCTGCTAAACATGAATGGATTTTAAATAGATTCTCATAATAATTCCTTAAATGTTTCTGGAAAAAGCTCCTTCGTTGCCTAATAAGAATAAAAGAAGTAGAACTGCACAGTGATACATCCTGCTAATAAAAACACCAGTATGGCTACAGCCTCCGTTTACCCAATTAAAAAAGGTAGTCTAGGAACAAAAACCTTCTCTCTTATTGCCTGTAACTCTTGAAGCTGAAAACTTTCTAATGAAACATACAGCCAAATTGCACATGCTAGCACTAACCCTAAATTTTCTTCAGATCAGTTGGATGTGCAGGCTTTGAGCGCACTCAGAAGCCCTTCAGCACCTCAAGGGCTTATTTTTAGGAAAGAATGAGCATGACTTCTGGCATTATATCTCCCCTGGATAAACTACTTATTCATTGAGTCAAACTGGATTTCATTTCGACATTAAGTCCCTGGGCAAAGTCAAGAGAGGAAGCAAAATATATATTAACATAAGCAGAAAATAGCAACATGTACTGCCCACGTCTTTCAGGGGTTATATTCACAGTCAACCCCTGAGATGCTACTAATGCAAAGATTAATAAAATACTGCTGAGCAGGTTGCTTACTGAGTGGACTATACATGCTTGTTTACAGCATACACGTCACTCACCACCCATGAATGGAGAACTCTGGAATGCAGAGCCTCTGGCTGCATACAAACGTGGCTACAGGAGGAAGCCTGTTTATCTGGGGTATGTGCTACTGGCTGATTTATCATGAAAGGAGCCTGAAAAGAAGTGGTGGCTGCTCTTTCCCACAATCCAATAAGCTGTTACCCAGAGATAAACAGTTGCATTGAATTAAGCATGTTTGTCTATTTTTCAACGTTGATTTTTAACTTCCTGTTCTTTCAGTTTCTTGGGACTTTATTTTTAATAATGCTAAGTGTTTTAAAATTATGCACAACCCTACAGTCTTAATCATTTCAAATTCTGCTTTAAGGAAAAGGTAAATAAAATATTGACAGTGAATTTAAACATTACTCTAATTGATGTTTAACTAGTAACTGTCTAAGACTACATAAAGTGTTACTTAAGGATGCCCTGTCAGAGGGCTTAAAACTATTTTACATGAAATAGATGTTAGTCAACTTATTTTTAAGTACTGTATATCTAATATTTTAATATATATAATATGCAATGAATTGTTTTTTCAATCAAATACTTAACAACAATCACCATGTTAAAGGAAACCTATGGCAAACTTATTATCAATATTTTCACAAGCGGTGGAGATAGTTGGTAGAAAGAGAGATGAGTACTTTTCCATCACGCTCTCTGTAAAAATATACAAGCATTTAAATTATTCGACACCAGACATAATGTTCATTTGTTTACAACTAAAGTTTCTATCTTGGGTATCCAGTTCATGGCCTAGCACACACAAAGTAGGTGTTCAATAAATATTTGATGAGTGACTGCATCTGTGAAGCCTTGAAATAGGATAATAGGCATGTTCCTACTTCAGTATTCTCCTGACTGAAAACCAGTAAATGTAGGAATGTAGGTCAACTTGAGGCCACATCTTTCCTGGCTTTGTACAGATCTGCCTCAGCTACAACTTCCAAATTCAAAGGCAGCATTTTCTCCTGCTCTGCTGGCAGTCCTGTCATCAAAGACCATAACAGGGGAAGAACATTTGAGATGATTAGGTAGGTAATGAAATAGAACAACTGATTTCTCTAATTTCCACTTGCTATGTCACAAGTAAAATAGTAGAGTCATTTGCAAATATCATTATTGTGGATGTCTATATTCCTTCAAGAAATATTTGTTGAATATCGTCTGGATGACAGACACTATGCCAGGCCCTGGGTACACGAAGGTAAATACAACACAGGCCCTACATATGAAACAGATATGAAACACTATGACAGTCTGACACACACTACTACTTTCAGCATGATGTGACGTTTCATTTGAAGCCTTCTCTGGCTAAGAGCATTTTCTTAAGTAGGAAAACGGTAAGACTGTGTTGATGGCCTTCTTTTAATTAGCTATTCTCTTTCATTAGGCACATAAAACAATTATTTTGTAATGCCAATTTCAGTTTCTTTATCATTAGTGATAATGATCACAATGTCTTTTACCTTCCATGGCAGTTTTGCTTCAAAGGGAATTGCACATAAAGATCAAAGAGAGACCAGAACTGACAGGAAACAAACAAGATTCTACTACAGTATCAACCTCTTTAAAAATCTTTATTATTATTAGATTTTCTGGTGCCCTATGGCAGATCTCCCAGAGAAGCTCTGGGTTAACACTGAGTGTTCCAATCACTCCCACTGTGAGTGTGGAGGTTCATACCTATTAAATAAACAAAACCAAACTCAGGTGACTTGTGTGTCTCAAGAAAACAACCCATTACTTGCCTCACATAGAAGGAATAGGAAGCATATGGAAAGCCAGGTTTTAAAGGGTAATGCCAATAGGAGAAGGAAGAAATATCAAAGATGCTGAAATAAACACTGGACTAGTTCTTGTCTGGATGTTTTTGTTGAGTTTTGGTTCTTTTCTTCCTACCTTAAAAATCCTTAATGTTGTGCATTTCATTTATTCTAAATGAGCAAAGAAACAAATATGAATCATAATAACAAATGCAAATATTTCTTGATCCAGCTACAGTAGGAAGACAAAGCAAGAAATAAACAATTTGACTGAGGAAGGAAGATAGGAAAAAATTCTTGGCCTTTTCTGGTACTGACCACGATATCTTAAAGGCTAAGTTGATATTTACTGAACAAACAGTGTAGAAGGGCCTTCCCAGCAAAGAGACCAACATGTGCATGATGATGAACTCTTCCTCTGAAGTGAAGAGTTCAAATAACCGAAACATAAGGTTTCAAGGTAGAGGAGGCATGACACTGATGGGCATGGTGAACAATAAGACTTGAGAGCTTGCCAGATTCAAGATCATGGAGCATGAAGTCCTTCCTTCAACCTAGAGGCAATGGGGAGTCAGTATGAATTCATAAGAGATGGGCACTCTGAACAGCAATTAAGATTATACATTAGATGGAGTATCTCCTCCAATGGGACACCCAATGGCTAACATTTACTAGAATTAATATATTTGAGAGCACACTGGTGGTGTGCTTTTTAGACAGTCTGACTGAGCCATAAGCATCCAGGAAAGACCTCTCCTCCATAAAACCTCACAAATACATCATCATGCACAAAAGTGGGAGAGCAGACCCACATACTCAACCACACATACAGGGGCATTGCAACTGTGTGTTGTCAGGAAACTGTTGCAGGAGTCCCTGCTCTACCGTCTCTCACCTGCCTCTGAATATAATAAGCTTATATCACAAAGGGGATGGGCAAATTGAGAGAGTGTGCTGACCAGTGCTTACCCTAGTGCCAGGGAGCCACGTGTCAAGAGTACAACAGCAGGTCCGTTGGTTTATGTGCATGTGCAACCAGACAGCCCCACACCAGGATTTTTTCTTTTAAGTCCCCTGGTAAGACCCCAGCCTATTGTCAACAACATGATCCCCACCTTTACTTGATTCATAAAAGTTGCATATGTTCAAGCTTATCATGTAAAAAGAAGCTTGATTTAGGGAACTGGCCTAAGCTCCAGTGTACTGTGCAAACCCCAGCACTCATGCTTACCATTCTCCCTGAAATGTGAGGCCCATGTCAGGAGCTGCCTAACCCCAGCTGGAGAAGGCAGCCACCAGGCATCACACTTTCTCCAAAATCAGTGTTATATCAATGCTACAGGTTATACAATAAAAAATTGTGTAAGTTTACATTTGAGGAAGGTTATCTTTTCCTAATTCACAAAAAGATGCTCTGGGAGCTAGCATCAGCTCCCTAGCAATATACTGCTATTGTCCTGTTAGAGATAACAAGAGTCTGACGTTACGGATTTAAAAAGAAAAGAGGACATGGCTTTGGGAAGGGCTCTTTTGTGCAGGTTTTGGCTCAGAAGCCTGGGTACAGAGAAGAACCATTCACAGAGATGAGTAGACCCTGAGGTGTCAGAGGATGTGTGGGTAGAACTGTTATGTGTTACATTTGGTCACTAGGTCATGTCCAACTCTGCAACCCCATTGACTGTAGCACACCAGGCTTCCCTGTCCTTCACTATCTCCTGGAGGTTCTCAAACTCACATCCATTGAGTCAGTGATGCCATCCAACCATCTCATCCTCTGTCACCCCCTTCTCCTGCCCTCAATCTTCCCAGTATTTCCTCAGTCTTTTCCATTGAGTCTTCCCTTTGCATCAAGTGGTCAAAGTATTGGAACTTCAGCTTCAGCATCAGTCCTTCCAGTTCAGGGCTAATTTCTGACTGGTTTGATCCCCTTGCTGTCTAAGGGGCTCTCAATTGTAGTGCTAGAGAGCTGTTTAGCAGGCAGTTAGCCTAGGAGACTGTTAAGTGGTTGAAACTGTGAACACTAGTTGAGCTAACCCAAGAAAGGAGTATTCAGTACTGGAACTGAGATGTAATCGGACATGAATCATGAGAACAGAAACCTAGGAAGCAGAAACATGTAGAAAAGAATTAAGATTTCAATTAAGTAAAATGAGGACTACAAAGGGTTTATTGTTGAAAGACAGGGAATAAAGACTCATAGCCAAGTTGCTTCCCTGCTTCTGCTGCTGCTAAGTCACTTCAGTTGTGTCCGACTCTGTGCGACCCCATAGACAGCAGCCTACCAGGCTCCCCCGTCCCTGGGATTCTCCAGGCAAGAACACTGGAATGGGTTGCCATTTCCTTCTCCAATGCATGAAAGTGAAAAATAAAAGTGAAGTCGCTCAGTCGTGTCCGACCCTCAGCGACCCCATGGACTGCAGCCTCCCAGGCTCCTCCGTCCATGGGATTTTCCAGGCAAGAGGACTGGAGTGGGGTGCCATTGCCTTCTCCACTGAACTGAACATTACAAAACCCAGAGTCTGAACACTACTAAGTATAGTTTGTCAGGTCACTTCCTCTCTTTAGTCCTCAGTGTCCATTTCTGGGAGGTGGGGCCACTGAGAGCTATGTCACAGCAGGGTGTTGTAAGGACTGGGTGAGAATACTTGGGAGCATTCCTGGTGCACTGCTCCATATGTGTTTAGTAGATGGTAACTGGAGTCATTATCCCATCAAAGGTCTGAATGGGGACCATCAGTATGATCACTGTTGCCTTCTCTACCATTGTTGTTCATTCAGTTTTTATCTCTTTAGGAATTTGGTGACAGCCTCTGTTAGTCTGCTCCTCCTTTGCACGAAGGACAGAGCAAAGATCCAATTTGGCAATGAGAGAGGACGACTAGCGGGCAGCATTGGCGCCATCCACTGATATCTCCCAGAGGTACAGACACGGGACTCATGAAGATGTTGACAAGACTCCAAGTTCTTACGTTAGCTTTGTTTTCAAAGGGATTTTTACTTTGTTTAGGGGACCATAACTTTCTTAGGAGGGAGATTAAAATAGAAGGTGACCTCGTTTTAGGGGGCCTATTTCCCATTAATGAAAAAGGCACTGGAACTGAAGAATGTGGGCGAATCAACGAAGATCGAGGGATCCAACGCCTGGAAGCCATGTTGTTTGCTATTGATGAAATTAACAAAGATAATTACCTGCTCCCAGGAGTGAAGCTGGGTGTTCACATTTTGGATACCTGCTCAAGGGATACCTACGCATTAGAGCAATCACTGGAATTCGTCAGGGCATCTTTGACTAAAGTGGACGAAGCGGAGTATATGTGTCCTGATGGATCCTATGCCATTCAAGAAAATATCCCACTGGTCATTGCAGGGGTCATTGGCGGCTCTTACAGCAGTGTTTCCATACAGGTAAGACTGACAGTGTTGTTGATAAAACACTGTATCTCTTTGGTTTTATGTCTTTGGGGAACAAAAGGAAAATATCCTAATAGCTTCATCAATGGATGATATTAACCATGTAATTGTTCATTTCTGTAAGCCTCTGGTAATAGAGGTTTGCAGACAGAACAGTACTTGAGCAATGAAAATTGTTTAAAGATATAGCAGGTAGCTAGTGCAGCATATTGAGCTACTCCAAAATGCAGTGACTTAAAACAACAATTATTAATTACTATAGTTTATAAGTCTGAAGACTGGCTGGAGCGAGCAGATCAAGGCTAGGTTCAGCTGCAGGTAGCTCTGCTCCAAGTTTGTCCCTTATCCTCTACCTGGAATCAGTCAGCTAACCCGGTCATGTTTGTCTCAGTGATGACAGAGGTACAAGAGAATGCAAATTTAACTGCACAGGCCCCTTCCAAACTTCTGCATGCTTCACAGCTGTGACCATCCCACCAGCCAAAGCACCTCACAAGGCTCAGCCAGAATCAAGGAGCAGGGAAATAGGTGCCACCCACAACCCACATGCTGCTAAGTTACATCACAAAGAATGTGGTTACATCACAGAGCCATGACTTCAAGTCCTCAATACAAACAAGCACAAGAAGGTACAAAATCACTGAGCTCTATTTTTTTCCACACTAATTTTTTCCCAAGTGTTGCTTTATTCAGAGATAAATTATAAAAAATTTCTCATGGTATAAACCTGCAAATATATGCAGAGATGCTAGACAATTACTACCGAAAAAAATAGAGGGAACAATTTAGCACATAACTTAAACTAGATTAAAAAAAAAACAAACTGATAATTGGTTCTCATAATTTTGTTAGGGAAAGAAGGAACATATTAGTCAAACTCTTACAGTGCTCACAGGTCACAAAATTAGAAATGGAAAAGAGCTAAGAAATCATCCAGGTCAAAATTCTCATTTTCCCATGCCCTAGAAATATTGGTTTCATGAATATTCCCATTGGTAGGTAGCACATGAACTAGAACTTAGACTGATCTTTTGTACTTTGGGGCTCTTTCAACTCTCCTATATGATTTTTATGTTATATGAAGTTCAATATTTTTCCTGGTAAATGTGGCAGTAATACAAGTCCATAAGATATGAATCATAGACTTTGCTTCCTACCAAATGACTGTCATCAAAGCTCCATACACTAAAAGAAGTCATATTACACCCATGTTGTCTGTACATGTCACCAACCACTTAAATTGGCTCTACTCACATTGGAATAATCTTATTTCCATATCAGAGACTCAAGGCCTTTAAAATTCTACATAGAGTTCTGTGCTGCTCTAAACAGCTAGTGCAAACTTTTTTCCTTCTATAAGCATACACTCGTGAGTAATTAGGATAATTGATTTTTCATAAATATCCTTTGACTTCATTAGATGGATAGAAAATACTGCACATCTCAAAGCAAAATAATTTGCAGTTAATTTTGCCACTATTTCTACACTTGGATAACAAAAGATGGAATTTGCTATTTGAGAAGAGAAAACTAAAGTATATATTTGTCATACTTCAATAATAATTTCATCAGATAAGTGCCAAACATTTTATAAATATTTATTTGTACTCAATATTACCACTAGTAAAGAGTTACAAGTATGTTTTTCTGACCTTAGTTTCTCCCAATACAGTAATAGCACTCCACAGCAGATGTGTAACTATATATTTACCCAAAGTAATTAACAAACTGTGCTAGGCAAATAAAATTTTAATCTACTTTTATTTTTTTATTACCTATAAACTCCTCAAAAGAGGTCAGATTATCTTTTAAAAATGTAGGTTATTAAAACCCTGCACTTGTTCACAAGGGGAAAAACCACTTAATCATCAAAGGACCTGGCTTATTATTTCACTTATCTGGTCTATATCACTATAAAATCACAAATACTGATATGGTTTTTGTCTCCACATTATACATAAGGAAACTAAAACTGTCATGTTATATTGAAAAGGACATAGATTTAGGCAGCACCAAATGGAACTTGAACTCCAGCTCCACAATTTACAAAAAGTGAGTGAGTGTTAATCGCTCAGTCACATCAGACTCTTTTCTACTGTGGACTGTAACTCACCAGGCTCCTCTGTCCACGGGATTGCCATTTCCTCCTCCAAGGGATATTCCCAACCCAGAATCAAACCTAGGTCTCCTGCAATGCAGGCAGATTTTTTATCATCAGAGCCTTCAGGGAAGCCCCAATTGACAAGCTTATTTATAAAATAAGGAAAATACTATCCACTTAAAAAAGTTATTGAGAGGATAAATTGAGAGAAGCCATGGGAAATGCCTTACCAAAAAAAAAAAAAACCTAACAGATTCAATAAGCAGTAACTATTATGAACCTAAAATCACTGGAAAAATCGGTGGAAGAGCCACCTCTAACACTAGCTCCAAGAAGTCCCAAGAAATTGTTGCTGGTCCCTCATGTGCCTCGTCAGTCGGGTGATCTGTACGAAGCTCCCTGGGTGCGTCCTGCAACACCACAGGGGTGAGAGAGACCACTCAAGTCACGGAACTCAGCCTTGACCTCGAGGAACCTAAATTCTGGCTATGGATACAGTACTATTATGAAATAATAGTGACTACACTTCTGAATACATTCAAGGGGCTTACATGGTAAGAAGTGACCTTTGGGAAAGTTTTGAGGGTGACTGAGAGAATGAAAGCTGCACTAGAGAAAAGCTAATTGGGCCACAGGCTGAATGTAGCACTGGATCTGAGGAAGTCGATCAGAAAGACATGGTAGGAGTCTGTGAGCAAGAGGACAAAGACCTTGACAGCACTAAGAGGGTGAGCCGGAAATGAAAGGAGAGAGAGGGCTTCACTGCCCCCTTCCCGGTCCCCAGGTGCTCAGGCTCTGATTAGGCCCCCACTGGTCCCCTCAGCCAAAGGAAGTGGGGAGGTGGGGCCATCTGTCTACCCTCTGATCTCCAGGCCGCCTTCCAAGGAATCCCTCGCCATAGAGCCTTGCTTTCAGCTAAGCATCATGAATGAAAAGCAGTCTTAGGGGCTCTTACATAGCTAAGAATTCAGTTACCCTTGTTAAGCCTATCTGTCTTTAAATAAGAATTTTTTAAAGAAATAGTCAATAGCAATCCAAAGCGATAAATTCCTGATGGGGACTTTGAGACACTCTTGCACCTATATTAATGAGAGAAATGTTTTAGAAGACAGGCATTTTCTGGGTGCCCCTCACCCTCACTTTTGCTCAGGATGGATTCTGATCCTCTGCCCTGGTGTCTGGTAACTGTGGTGACAGCATGCAGCTGGTAGCCACAAAGATGCATGCCCGGTGGTCACCTCTGCCATCTATTTTCAACTGCTTTTAACTTCTTGAATAATTACTGGAAAATATCTGAGCTTGAACTGAGCTAGGGGGAGAAAAGAGGGTTAAACTGTAGGGGAAAAAAAAAAAATATATATATATATATATATACACTAAGATAAGTCCACCACACAATTACAAAGATTCCACTCATTTAATTGTTGCATCCAGTACCAAACCACAGCACAGAGTTTTTAGTCACAAAATCATTCCTGAGAGCCAGACTTATCAAGAATGATAAAATTTGTGCATCTTCTCTTTTGTGGTTGGGTCAGTTTAGACATTATCCTCTCCCCACTTGGCCAGAATAGCTTTACTCTTGGGATGGCTTCAGAAGGAACTTTTCTCTCCAGTTTCCTCTCCTCTCATTATCTTCCTACTAAAGAAGAATTCCTCTAGAAATCAGCAGAGGAGACACCCTCCACTGTATTAGTTCATACAACAGGCAGCCTGCAAACAGCAAAAACCACGTGAAAGGAGAAATTCTTTAATCTGTATTGCCATTGACAAAAAACAGAATATTTTCTTGACACTCTTAATAAGTAGACAAACCATTCTTTGGTGGTCCATTGTCTAAAGCAACAGAATTGATTTTTTAATTTGGCAATCAATGAAAGCTAGAATCAAAATCCTTCTTTATTAGCAAATATTCATGGGGTCCATTCACCACCCCATCTGGTGAATAAGCTTCTTTTCAAAGTATTTTAAAGACTGTATTCCACTCTCCTCTATAAGCCTGCAACCCACCCACTTGGGGAAAAAAACTATTTATTCAAGTAGAAAAGCAGGTTGGTTGCCTTTAGCAAGGCAATTGTCTACATGGTACTATTGTGAAGCAGTGTTTACACCTGTGCTTTTTCAAACAGAGCTCCTAAGTTGTTCAGTCAAAAAAAAAAGTCTCATGAATTGTTCCAAAATATTCCTCACTCCTTTCAGGAGATGTCTATTTCCTTAGCCAAAGCAAGGTCAGCTGCAACAGAACAGGCATAAGTTGACCCAGTTATTATTGCATCCCTGAATGTTAAAGTAGCCTCAGTGATAAATGGATATTTGGGTTAAATAGCTCATGCAAAGGGCAGAAGAGAGCCTTGGAAGGATCCTAACACCTCTTTTCTATGCCTGACACAGTAAAATCTTTTTTCAGAATTTTTAGCACTAGTCACATCCCAAGAACTCCCTGATCCTGGGAGGTAGTCATTATATCGTTTACCGTGACATGGATTTGGACATGTCATGCATTGCTCACACCAAGTCCCTGAGAAGAGTAGCTCAAACTAAAGCCCTTGCAATAAGTTTCCCAGATTTTATCTAGATAGAGTATGAAGAATAGCCTATAAAGGCACTAAGCAGTCTATTCTTCCTCCTCCACCCAATTCCACAGTGAGAAAGGGGACCAGCACTCCAGTCAACCTATATTAAGTATCGTCTTCCCTTAATGATTCATTCCTCCTTTAATTCAAATGCTGTGGGGAAGAATCACACATGAATTCCTATTATCATAGGAAAATCAGAAAACAGTTGAAGGACTAGGTGTTACAAAAGGCCGCATAGGGTTAGCTGTGTCCAAGTATCAGATAGACTCCAGAATGGAAAAATAATGCTTTTTTTTTTTTCTGTGGAAAAATAAATAAATTTAAATTAGAGCAGAGTTTCTCAACACTGTCACTATTGGGCTGGATACTCCTGCTGTGCGGAGCTGCCCTATGCACTACAGTTTGGTTAGCAGCATCATTGGCCCCTCCTTACTAGACTGCACGCCAACAGGACCTTAAGTTGTAGTGCACCCAAATGTTTCTATACACTGTCAAACAACAAAGTTCTCCCCCTTCCCCATGGACTAGTGCTGACTTAGAGCAGGGTATATCTAGAGCCACCATAAGGAAGAGTTATTAGAAACAAAATGATAGTCCTGAACAAGGAGGCTGTAAGTCCTTAGTCGCTGGAGTTATTCAAACAAAAACTGACCTATATATAATTGAGGAGACAAAGCAACATATTAGTATCTGAATTGTGTTGCATTGAAGGGCATTTCTTAATTTTATAATTATATGGTGCTAAAGCAAAATACTCTATTAAGATGAGTGATTATAATGAAAGTATCTAAAACATGAAACAAAATAAATTATAGACTCTTTTCCATTGGGATTAATTTGAAGAAGTCTAATCAATTGTTACTTCACTTGATTATGGTAGTATTTGTGTGAGTTTGGTAAATCAAGCTTCTCAATTATGTACTAGTTACAACTAGGACACATATAATTTCACTTTCATTAGAAAATAAGCATTTATTCAGTTCAGTTCAGTTCAGTTCAGTTGCTCAGTCGTGTCCGACTCTTTGCGACCCCGTGAATCGCAGCACGCCAGGCCTCCCTATCCATCACCATCTCCTGGAGTTCACTCAGACTCAGACTCAGCCATCTCATCTTCAGTCGTCCCCTTCTCCTCCTGCTTCCAATCCCTCCCAGCATCAGGGTCTTTGCCAATGAGTCAACTCTTCGCATGAGGTGGCCAGAGTACTGGAGTTTCAGCTTTAGCCTCATTCCTTCCAAAGAAATCCCAGGGCTGATCTCCTTCAGAATGGACTGGTTGGATCTCCTTGCAGTCCAAGGGACTCTCAAGAGTCTTCTCCAACACCACAGTTCAAAAGCATCAATTCTTCAGCACTCAGCTTTCTTCATAGTCCAGCTCTCACATCCATACATGACCACTGGAAAAACCGTAGCCTTGACTAGACAGATCTTTGTTGGCAAAGTAATGTCTCTACTTTTGAATATGCTATCTAAGTTGGTCATAACTTTCCTTCCAAGGAGTAAGCGTCTTTTAATTTCATGGCTGCAGTCACCATTTGCAGTGATTTTGGAGCCCCAAAATATAAAGTCTGACACTATTAAGCATATGTATTTTAGGTTCAGCAAGAACACTACTGTGTAGACTAGGTAAGGGGAAGCAGAGAGCATGCAAAATAAAATGCATAAATTTTATTACAAAACAGAAACAGGCTCATAGAAATAGAAAACAAGTTTAGAGTTACCAAAGGGGAAAGGAGAGTGAGGATATATTAGGAGTTTGGGATTAACAGAGACACACTACTATATATAATAGATAAACAATGAGGAGCTACTATATGGCATAGGGAACTATATTAATATCTTGTAACAACCCACATGGGAAAAAACTCTGAAAAAGAGTATCATTTTGCTGTATACCTGAAACACTGTAAATCAACTGTACTTCAATAAAAACATTTATAAATAGTAGACATTTTATGAGCCCTTGAGGCATCTATAAGCAAATATCAAATCCATACATAAAACACGTACAAGAACTGAGAATCAGTTGACCGTGTAAGTGCTAGGAGACCAGAGAGAACAACGGAATGAGCAGAAGGGAATGGAGGTAAAGAGGGAAAAGACTCTTAGATCTGTGTGAACAGAAGGCGGATCCGTGTGAACAGAAAGCTTGCCTTTGAAGTGTCCCTGGAAAGCTGCTTTCTCATAGTCTAATGATGTATACTATCTGCTCATTCTTGCCTAAAAAGGAGAACATAGTGTTTCTTCTATCTGGAATGCACTGTCCTTTAGCCATTTGGCCAAGCCAAATCCTTCTCTCTTTCAGTTTTCAACTCAGACACTGTCCTTTTAAAAAAAAAAAAAATCCATTTTATTTGTTTTTACCTTTTTGGCCATGCCACACGGCATATGGAATCTTAGTTCCCTGACCAGGAATAGAACCCATGCCTCCTACAGTGAAAATGCAGAGTCTTAACCACTGTACTGCCAGGGAAGCCTCATACTCTATCTCTTTTGAGAAATGTTTCCCAAGCTCCCACTACTTAAGCACACACCTGCATTACTAGCTTATTAACTATAATTATTCCTTTGCATATCTATTTTCCTACCTAACAATAAGCTACTTGAGTTCGGGAACCACATCTTTTATCTTTGTATTGAGGGTACCTAAAACAATACCTCCACCAAGTTGAGAGTAAATGCTTTTTGAATGAATTGAAAGAATTAACAGACTGATAACCTGCTGCCTGTCCAGAAGGCTGGAAATCTCTGAATGAATCTTGGGTTGCAGATCACAACCATGACCTACTTATTCTAGGTCAGTCTGGATGATCATAGATGAAAAATAAGCATTTTTTCTACAACGGAAAACTGCATATGATACAAAAGACAGATGATGTAGAAAAGTGAGCTTGTGGGACAAACTCCTCCCACACCCTCCCCACCTTTACTGTGTGCCACAAAAGATGCCTTGATTTGAGAGTAGCTCTAAGGGTTCCACTCCATTTGTCCTTAGACTGACTATTCCCAGAGACTACTATCCAACACTCAACATAGGTGGGCACCCAGGGCCATTCCAGATTAGGTTAGTGCCCCGATACTTACTCTAATCAAGCTGTCTTCAGTCTGTCCACATAAAGAATATAGTGTTGACTATGCCAGATTCTGTGCTCGGAGCCAACATGAAAGACAAGGAAACGTCATCCTATCCTTAAGACAAGTAGAGTGACAGCATTAGAAATCCACTCACCAATCCAGCTTGAGTGCCTCTATCACTAGAAAAGTACAAATGATTGTTGCATTTAACGAGCTTAAAATTGCAGACACAACAATCACAGCACAGCTACAGCTATACATTTTTAGCACGCCTTCCTAAAAATTTCAGCTCAGTGATTAAAACTCTGGGTGCAGATTAACTAGAATTTATTTAATCCTTGCCTCTTTCCTCATTTCTAAGACTAAGATATTAATAGTACCTCTTTTACTGGGTTATTGCATGAATTAAATGAGAAAATACCTGAAAACCAGGTTTAAAAAAATAGAGTTTCACACATAATGAGAATTAAACATTTTAGATTTTAGTATATATTTTCTGTTGGCTTTAAAAAAATAAAAATACAAAAAAACTTTCAACATCTCCAGTGCAAGAGGAATCGTTCCAAGAGGAATTGAGGTTCATGAGGGTCAAGTACCAAGTTTAAGTTTCTACCACTTTACAAGTAGTGGAATCAACATTAAAATCTAGATAGCTGGCCTCTCACACTGCTATCCTGATCGCCCCCTCTCACAGCCTAAGTGTCAGAAAAACTCAAGAATTATCTCAGATAGAGTCTTTTCATTTATTTCTTTCCCAGGCTTTTCATGCTAAAGCAATCTCACAAATCCCACCCCATACTCCCCCCACCACCACCCCCATCCAAACAGGGCTGTGTTATTTAAGGACTTTATCACAGGGAGGGAGGCAACAGCAAGAGCAATTCAAAAATGCTTTTGTTAACATTGTTTCACTGTAGAAATTTCTCGCCAGAGGTAATTATCTAAGATGCACTATTTGTCTTCCTTTGCTTTGGAGTTAATTTATTCCTTAATTAATTCTCCTTCTGTCATGTATCTATTTGGAAACTACTCATGAAAAACAAGAGGTTACCATCAGGACCACTGGCCACAGGGCAGTAGAATGGCCCGTGACTGAGAAGCAGCTTCTGTGGCGTTCACACGTCTAGGATGGAGATCACGAAGTGAAAATCAAGGGGTACGGGCATTCCCGAAAGATCAGTGAGTGTTTCATAATATCGTACAATTATAGATTAATAGGTCAGCTCCTCAATGTAGGACTGCTGAAACTTTCAGTTAAAATGAAGTTGTGATTTTGCTTTAACAACACAAAGTTCTCTTTCCAAATCACTATTAACTATGTGCCTTTTTAATAGCTCAATATATACAAGGCCCAGGATTTCAATATGGAGAGAGCTAATAGGTAACAGTTTATAATCATGAAAGTATTGATTTAATGCAGAATAGAAGCTCTTTTACAGTTCTCTGAAAAACGCAGTTGAAAACTTAGAGTATTTTCGCAATAGTGGACTCTGAAAATTCAAGAATAATGTTCCAAAACCACCTGCAGTTAAACTCTAACAAACACTGCTACTCTAGGCCGTATAGCAGTGGGACTTGGAACACTAAAATTGTGGTGTCGCTATTTTTGACATCACCACCTGGTATATTATGGAAATCCCTCTGTTACTAGTGACAAAGTCTTGATTCCTGCCAGCTCCTTGATTTTACATTCCCACAGAGGGAACTGTAAAATACAAGCAAATACAATAGGGACAACATCTTCAAAAATCATATTCCAAATATAGACCAGGTTTACTTGCCAAGTGGTCAGAATGGCAAAGCATATTGAGACATTTGCCGTCACTTATTCGGTCAAATTGGCAGGGCGGGCATCCCAGGGACTAGCAGGTCCCCACCAGGCACTGTGTCTCCACTTTGGGTAGCTGCCATTAGGTTCACAATGAGGCCTCAGAGAATACAAACCAGGCAATTAAGCTCTCCCAGTGTGGAAAACAGATGTGATGGAACACACAACCTATAATTTGTTCAGGATTTTTCTCCAAAAAGTAACTTTCCATCAAAGTAAAAAGGACATATGTGCATTAAGCATATATTACCTATATTGACACAGTAGTTTTAAGGAATATCATTTATACAAGATTTAAGAAATGTGACAATAAATGTAGGCTGGTGTCATCCAGCAAACTTCAACTGCTATCAGAGTTCACTTAACTGAAGCTCTGTTTTTATTTCTACCTGGAAGAAACTGCTTATGCCCTTTTTCTGAGATGCTTCCAGGGATTTAAAAGTTCTTTAGCCTTTTTATAGTCTCCAGTGATGAACATTATTTATGACCTGCTTCTTTTCAAGAAGATTTCAAGGTGACCCGTAATGACACAAACAGGAGAACAAATTAAGACATGAGTACTTAAATAATTATTACCAACCAAATAAATGGTTTTAATGAACTCAGGTTTTATTTTTTCACCTCCAATCTTGACCTTTCTACTATTAGCTTATTAATTGCTATTAGGATTACAAGGTCCCTGGCCTTCAAAACCTCACAGCCTGAATCAGAATGAGTATGTTGTCCATCTGATTACCCTTCCCTGACTTTCTTTTCAAGTTGGATATCATCCACTGTGGCCTGCTTAGAACATAACTTTTGTCATGTCATTCCTTTATTTAAACTTTGTAACGTCTTTTTATCTCTTAAAGAAGAAAAATCAAAATCTTTATCATAACATGTGAAATACTTGGCAGTCCAGCCACAATCCTTTTATTCTTCCTCATCCCACTAATCCCTCGAGAGCACTGGGTACCCTGATAACACTCAATAATCTGCTACTCGTAACGCAGATGTGAATTTGCCCATCTCTGCCTTTGTGCTCATCTTTCTGCCTGAAAACTTCCTTTCCCTTCCTCTGCTTGGTAAATGTTCACTTGGTCTTCAAGATCAAGTCTAAGTGTTACCTCTACGTGGGAACCCACCATGACTCATTTGAACCTGCTCCTCCACCTGTGTTTTTGTATATGTGCATGTATTTCAAAATTTTATCCTTAGTATGCGTCTTTGTCTCCCACAAGACTACACCTTCCTAGAAGACAGTGGGGGTACATTACTCATCTTAGGACAATATAAATTTGAGAATAGTGTCTTGTAACATCAAAGTCAATTGAAGTTTGATGAATGAATGACTGCTGGATCAGCCATTCCCACCGCCTCTTTCATTTTTTGAACATTTACTAAGTGCCAGCTGGTGAGTTAAGTGCTTCACAAGTATTATCACTTCATCCTTAAATAACTTCACCAGCCAGAGACTACTTATTCCCTTTTTACAGAAGAGGAGACTGAAGCTTAAGGAATTAAAATAACTTAAATAAACCAATAACTTAAAAAACTAAATTCAAGCAGCTAGCGAGAGAATGGGCTGATATTCCACTGCTGGCCTATTTGATGCCAATCCTGTGCACTGAATGGTTACCCTACTTGCTTATATACCTGACAGTTCTGTCGAAGTGATGAACATTTAACAGGAAACCCATGAATAGCATAGTTTTATTTACTACAAATAATATGGTATATAACCCTCTGTCCTAAACTATTGCAAAGGATCTCAGAAATAAAGAAAAATCATTTTTTTAAAATTAAGCTACAGTCCTTAGCTCTTGCTACACATCCTCAACAGTTTCGGACTTCAGTTAACAGTAAAAAAGGATAGGAGTGTCTTTTTTAATCAATAGGACTAAATTTATCATATTATGTTATACAAGTGACTTCAGGGGCCACAGAAAAATATGGATTTGTCCAACTTGTGGCTTTGTTAAATCCTCAAGAGGCACTGTAAAAAATCAATATCCAAGGCACAGAAGGATGTGTTTTTAACAGGTCTTTTGCTGTCCAGTCATCCTTGAAGTCTTTTTGCAGGTGTCACTGGCAAACACTAACACGCGCTGGACCAGATATGCCACAGACTTTCTGATCTTGTTGTTACAGACTGCAACTCAGGCTCACTCAGTCCCATGATTCTCTTAAAAATGATTTCATGAGGGGAAAAGGAGTAAAGAGCAGATACAGGCTGATACAGTAGGCAAAATGTCATCTTATTCCCGTTCTAAGTATCCGCTAAGTCTAGTTGGAAACAACGTCATTCCTGAGACAGTGCCTTGTTAGAAAGGGAGGGAGACAGACCCTTGTCAAATGTGGGTTTTTACGATGAAAAACCTGACATGTCTGATGATGCCAGTCTCCCGGGAAAATGTGATTCAAGGGACCCTACATGGTCTACATAGCACTTCAGCCTCAGTGATAAGGGATGAGAATGCCAAAATGGCTAACCTTGCTATTTATAAATTACTTAGTCACAAAGGAAGAAAATGAAATGTCTGACAATACGGGTTACAAACCACAGGTGTTGAGTGCAGAGATTTCAGGAGAGAGAGAGATAGCAATCAGGGTTACTATAAGCCATTTATTAAGGTTTCTACCATGATTAAAGAGTCCTTTTCTGGAACATCCCTACAAAATCATAAGGACTTTGTCATACCATTAATGGGAATGGCAGTACAAATCTTGGACTAGAGTGTTTTTTGTGCTCACTGCACATAAGAATCAGTGACTTTTGCAGATTAAACTGAGAAAATTGGCATTTGCTATGCTCTATGACTTCCTAAATCCAGATTAATCTCTGACCCTCAAACATGGGCTCCAGTCAACTCATTTCATGCAAAACATTCCCAGACGTGCTGCAGGTAGTATAGTCCAAAACAAACAAACAAACAACAACAAAAAAAAATGACTAATCCTTTCTGCAATAACAATACGATTGCCATCCTTTATGAGCAGATAACTCATGTGATGGGAACAGCTTGAATCCCTCAGGCAGTTTCTCAACTACACACCACCTCCAGTTTCATTTTAAAATCCAAGCCAGTCTGAGGTTTCTGTACAGCTAATAGTACAGCTTGATCATTCTCAGTAGGAGGGTCACGGTGGTCTCATCCCATAACAACTTTGAGAACTGGCTTTATGTAATAACACGGGTTATAAGGTAGCAGATGGCTTAAAGTACAGTAGTCTTGTGGGCTTGTATATAATCATTTAATTAGAAGAATGAAACAAAGCATTCAGCACTGCATGTGTGATAAAACAATTAAAGGTGTAGCTTATTCTTAGAAAACAGCCCCAAAGTGATATGGAAACAACACCAAATGCAAAGGCAAACCCTTGGAGGTTGTTATCAAGCCTCCTCATTCCCAGGTTAGCACCAGTGGCTTATTTTTCAAAAGCATACAGTTCAGCTTTGTAGATAGGACTTTTCTTGGGAAGTAATAATTTGATGCCTCTTTACCATCTGGAATTCTTATAGCTAAGCACAGGTCCCCGTAAAAATCAGCTATTGTTGTCCCCATCAGCCTCAGAAGATAATAACCACAAAATTTCTGAGAAGAATCCTCATCATGGACAATCACTTTAGTAGGACACTTACTTCTACTAGACTCTAGACCTACATCTGCCTTTTTGTCTTCTGTTGAATAAAATGTCTGGCATTGTGTCACCACAAAAGGCATGAAGCTCATATTTAAAATGGGTATGTCATATCCCTTATATGCGGACTTTAAAAAGAAAAGATACAAGTGGACTTACTTATAAAACAGAAAGAGACAGACTTAAAAAAATGAAATTGTGGTTGCCGGGGGGAAGGGATAGCTAGAAAGTCTGGGATGGACATGTACACACTGCTATATTTAAAATGGATAACCAACAAGGACCTATGTATAGCATATGGAACTCTGCTCAATGTTATGTGCCAAGCTGGATGGAAGCGGGATTTGGGGAAGAATGGATACATGTATTATGTGTGGCTGAGTCCCTTCACTGTTTACCCAAAACTATGACAACATTGGTAATCAGCCATATCCCAATATAAAATAAAAGTTAAAATAAAAGTTTGGGGAAAAAGAATATGTATCTCAGCGAAACTATAAAATAAAATGGGTATGTCATGGATGTCCTGAATGGGAAGAGTGACTACAGGATGTGGAGGCTCACGGTGACTGACATTTCTAATTCATATTCCGTTTTTTCACAACCTCAAAGAATAGACTACCCCAGCTCTTTCCCAAAGCTTACACTCTTTTATCCCTATGATCAGAGCATCATTGAAATGAAGCATGACACCTAGAATTCTAAAGACTTCCCATAACTTGTTAAAAAAAAATGCCAGGAGAAAAAAACTCCCAGATAAATTGGTCTTTAACTCAAAATTCTCAACAGCCAATGAGGATAATTTGGCTACCTTCAGGAGCCTGAATCCATAGTCAGCTATTGATTATTGGAAAAACATTCCCAAGAAAGAATAAGAACAGAGCAACTAATGTGAGTAATGAGGGTTTGGCTGCTTACGTATCTGTACACAATGCATTAGTCTGCAGAAAAATCTTACCTTATGAACAGACCTTAGTATGGGTTCATTTGATGAAGACTTCCCTTGGGTATATGTTTATCTGATTCCTCCTTTAGGTTTATATGGTTTGAAAACTAAGGCTCCATGATAAGGCCCTTAGTTTGTTTTCCTTAAGATAAAAGGATATTGCACCATATTGCACGAAGGAAATTGGTGCAATAACCAGATCCAGTTGGCATTATACTGACTTCCTTTTGTATACTCCTAATTAGTTACACAGAGGTAATTTGGAGAAATTTTGGTTTTAACAGTATGAAAACCTTTGCTTCAGCTACCTTAAGGTCTAAGCCAATTGTCTATGTATCATCTCACTTTGGTGAAGACTTGACAATGATTAGCGAAGAATCTACAATGCACAGAATATTGTTTATAGATAGTGTTTGACAGGAGTTTACATTGCTTACTGGGGTAGTTAGTCTGGGGGGGATTCCCACAGAAACGTATCGTTGCAATTAGAAAAGCTCACATGGAAGTGCAGCAAACTATCCACTCATTCATCAGCTCATTTATTTAACAAATAATATGTCGCGCCGGCTTCCCAGGGAGCACTAGTGGTAGAGAACCTGCCTGCCAATACAGGAGAGACATAAGAGATGTGGGTTTGATCCCTGGGTCACAAAGATCCTCTGGATGAGGGCATGGCAACCCACTCCAGTATTCTTGCCTGGAAAATCCCCTGGACAGAGGAGCCTGGCGGGCTACAGTTCGTAGGGTCACAAAGAGTCACACATGACTGAAGCGACTTAGCACACACACACGCACGGCACACCTCTTTTACTCCACAAGGCATCGAAGGAACGGAAATTAACAATGCACATTCCCTGGCCTTCAGAGTTTTCACTCCAGTAGGGAAATTAGTGAATGATCTAGAAGTCACCTTACATTTTGATTGGTGCCATGAGGGAAATACATAAAGGAGTGACAGTCTCAGAAGATGGGTGCACAACTCAGCCTGAAGTTCCTTCTCAGAAAAGGGGCCCTTGAATGGATTCACTGAGCAGACAAGTGGTAAAAGTCATTTTAAGCACAGGGAACAACATAGGCAAAGGCACACAGATTTGAGAACACAGTATATGGGAGAAACTAGATAGTTCATTGGGAGACAGAAATAAAAGGGAAATAGTAGCAGACATTCAACATTATATGCCATTGATGGTTGGACAACTATTGCCGGTGACAGCCATCCTGGGGCTTCCCTGATGGCTGAGCAGGTAAAGAATCCGCCTGCAATATAGGAGACACAGGAGACACAGATTCAATCCCTGGGTTGGAAAGAGCATGGCACCCCACTCCAGTATTCTTGCCTGGAGAATCCCATGGACAGAGGAACCTGGAGGGCTTCCATGGGGTAGCAAAGAGTTGGATATGACTGAGCAACTAACACTTTCACTTTCACTAAAACTGCAAAAATGAAACAAAGGCATAACTGCTAATTAAAACCATCACATCTGCTGGAAAACATAACAGTAGCTGGTCAAGCCAAGCATCTTTAGCATTTCTCAAATCAAAAAAAAAAAAGTCCATACATTTGTGACTTGAGAGGTTGCATTGAAAACATTGCACTGCCTCAGTTCAGTTCAGTTCAGTCGCTCAGTTGTGTCCGACTCTTTGCGACCCCATGAATCGCAGCACACCAGGCCTCCCTGTCCATCACCAACTCCCAGAGTTCACTCAGACTCACGTCCATCGAGTCCGTGATGCCATCCAGCCATCTCATCCTCTGTCGTCCCCTTCTCCTCCTGCCCCCAATCCCTCCCAGCATCAGGGTCTTTTCCAATGAGTCAACTCTTTGCATGAGGTGGCCAAAGTACTGGAGTTTCAGCTTTAGCATCATTCCTTCCAGAGAAATCCCAGGGCTGATCTCCTTCAGAATGGACTGGTTGGATCTCCTTGCAGTCCAAGGGACTCTCAAGAGTCTTCTCCAACACCACAGTTCAAAAGCATCAATTCTTCAGCCCTCAGCCTTCACAGTCCAACTCTCACATCCATACATGACCACTGGAAAAACCATAGCCTTGACTAGACGGACCTTAGTTGGCAAAGTAATGTCTCTGCTTTTGAATATGCTATCTAGCTTGGTCATAACTTTTCTTCCAAGGAGTAAGCATCTTTTAATTTCATGGCTGCAATCACCATCTGCAATGATTTGGGAGCCCCAAAAATTGAAGTCTGACACTGTTTCCACTGTTTCCCCATCTATTTTCCATGAAGTGATGGGACCAGATGCCATGATCTTCGTTTTCTGAATGTTGAGCTTTAAGCCAACTTTTTCACTCTCCTCTTTCACTTTCATCAAGAGGTTTTTGAATTCCTCTTCACTTTCTGCCATAAGGGTGGTGTCATCTGCATATCTGAGGTTATTGATATTTCTCCCACAATCTTGATTCCAGCTTGTGTTTCTTCCAGTCCAGCACTGCCTAGTCCAGGGTAAATTCAAACCACACAGAAAGTGGATACTCCTCAGGTGTTTGAACACTGAACATAAAACTATAATACACTATGTGCAGAAAGGGCTTCTAGGAAACCTGGATGCAGTCTTTCAGGCCTTAGGAAACAACGGGTTCTGCCATAAGGTCTTGGTGTTTCCTACATAAATCATAAAGCCAAACTTGGTAACAATATGTATAACTTGAAGCTTTCAAATTCCCAGCTGAAATGACCCCTGGTTTCTTAGACCACTGTTTTTACCTCTGTAGATGGTCAGGCAGTAAATAAACATCTACAGAGTTATCTCAAAGTACAGAACTTACAAATGAAAAAGTATATTTTTAATAATAGGGAATGACTACTCAGGTTCCTCCAGCCAAGGAGACAGTGCCTTAAGAAATGAAAAAGGATGGACATATTATAACTTGAAATATATCATTGCTATACTGTAATGAGAGACATTGCATATGGCAGAGGTTAAGAGCTTGAATTGCAGAATGAATTGAATAAGAGGAGAAGGGGACAACAGAAGATGGGATGGTTGGATGGCATAACCAACTTGATGGACTTTAGTTTGAGCAAGCTCCGGGAGTTGGTGATGGACAGGGAAGCCTGGTGTGCTGCAGTCCATGGGGTCGCAAAGAGTCAGACACACTGAGCTACTGAACCAAACGGAACTGGGAAAGTAAGCATAGTGTCAGACACCTGGGACGCAAGATCCCCAGGTGCTCTTTGCCTCAGTTCCTCAATCTATAAAATGGGAAAATGGTAGTATCATCCTCATAAGATTGTTATGAGGATTAAAGGAGATAATACAGCTATAACAGTCAATCTAAAATTGAATCTAAAGAAAGCAAACCACTTAATAATTCCTCTTTGACTTTAGCCACCCTTGGATTCCTGGTAGATTTTTGCAACATTCAACTTGGCATCTATACCCTCATTTTCCCCTAGTTTTCTTATTTTTTCTTCACTTATATGTAATTTTAACTTAAATCCAGAAACATACATCTCTTCCTATGTAATATCACCTAATTGCCAGAAAAGAAGGCTAGTCCTTTGGAAAAATCAAAAAGCTGGGCTCCACTCAGCTTTTTTGCTTATTGGTTATATAAATTTCAGAAAGTCACTTCACTCTGTGAGCTTCAGTTTCCTCACTCACCTATAAAGCAAAAAGCTTAGATTAGCTTCACAGCTCCTTCTAGCTAAAAATGTAATGATCTCATAGCTTATTTATGTTTTTTTCCAAAGTCACTGATAAAAATTTAATCTTATGTGACCACCTCATATAGAATTTCTTCTAAGCTATTCTATTTTAGTATGTTTAAATTTTTATCCAATTCCTATCACTTTCCCCTTTTCATAAGAATCTAGGTAATGTCACCAATACCTTGTTGTAGTCAGAGTTCATGGCTACAACTCCTCCCTAAATGGTCCAACTAATGTTGGAAGATTCTACTGAAATTCATTCTCAGTGAATCCATGCTGATTTCTAGCAACTTTTTTGTTCATTTCTAAATTCCTGCATGTTCTCTATAGGGAACTCTGAGAAAAAAAATTACCAAAATATATCATGATTATTGATTTATATTTATCCTGATTTTTCTCTTACTCCTCCCTTTTTATCCTCTGACAGTCTTCCCATTATTAATTTCTCAGAAATTATTAATAGTAATTACCTGATTTAATCTGTGATTTCTTCCAGAATTCAAAACTGGAGGCAAACCTAATTGATTATGAACCCTTCTTATGGTCTTCTCCCCGGCTTGGGTGTGCGAGAACTTTTTCATATATTTGTATCACAATCTCCAGATTAGGAAACATTCTCACAAAGGCACATAAGGAGGCAGAAAGTACTGCGCAGTGTCTTGCTTTCACTCATTTAGAACCAACTCTCCCAACCAGTGATTCGCTCTCTTCTTATCACTACTGCTGCTGCTGCTGCTAGGTCTCTTCAGTCGTGTCCGACTCTGTGCGACCCCATAGATGGCAGCCCACTAGGCTCCCCCGTCCCTGAGATTCTCCAGGCAAGAATACTGGAGTGGGTTGCCATTTCCTTCTCCATTGCATGAAAGTGAAAAGTGAAAGTGAAGTTGCTCAGTAGTGCCGAACTCTTAGCAACCCCATGGACTGTAGCCCACCAGGCTCCTCCGCCCGTGGGATTTTCCAGGCAAGAGTACTGGAGTGGGTTGCCATTGCCTTCTTACCACAACTTCTCCTAAAATATAATTGAGAAACAGTCATAGCAACAATCAACAGCACTCCATTTTCACATTCTGTGCTTTATTCTTCCTAGTTCTCACAGGTTCATGCCAAGCTTGTATATTGTCCAAGGCCTGCCCAAGGACCTAACATACCTACAGGTTTCATCCCTCTCTCTAGTTCTTTCAACACTCACATGGCCGACTGCAGCCTAGCCATCCAGTGGCTTCTTTGGAAATCTTGACTTGTCTGTCTTATTGAGATTATTCCATATTATTTGAATTATTTTTTAAGTTTTCCTACTGCTCTTAAGTTATATACCTTTTTATTAGAGTTTCTAACCATGAAAAGTATCTCTCTACTTTTAAAGTGGTTTTCCCTAAAAGATATAACTAGATCTTTTTGCCCTTCCTCCACTCCTACTAAAACTATAACTGGGTAACTTTCTTCCAAAAGTCCACATTATTTCTCCATCCTAAAATGATTCTTCTATGTTTAAAATGATATCCAATGAAGATGTTCTCTTACATCTTCATGATTTCACAGAAGAAACCACATGGCCAGTAAAGCAAATCAAGAATGTTTCAGATAGCCAGTTTTATGTTAAAAAGAAAGCTCCTAGTAGGAATTAAACCACAATGTTGCTTCTGTTCCTCCCTCCTATTCTTCCTACCTGGGTGCCCTTCTGTGCTTCAGACCTCAGATTCGCAGTCACACAGGAGACAGCAGACTCAAGGTTATGAGAGGGCAGCTATGGTCCTTCAGGTCAAAAGACCTGCTTCTAAATTGTGATTTTGCCTCTACTTTCTAATCTTATGATCACAAACAAATTTCTTCATCTCAGTTTCTGCACTGCTACAATGGAGAAAACAATATTCATCATAAAAGGCAGTTGTGAATATCAAAGGAGAAAATACACATATAAATACCCAGTACATTAGTCACTGGATTTACAACAGAATAAATAATTTTGAAAATGCACAAATCAAACTAAGAACTTTATTCTTCTCTAGAAGTCAGGCTGGAGAGGGTGAGAGAGGGAAAGAAAATGAGATTTATAATCTGCTTATTTCTGTGGGGTTTAATTTTTATATTAAGCATTTTTACTCATGTAATCTAAGGAAACTAGTATTAAAATGAATGGTTCACCATGACAAAAGGACTTCAACGCTTTGTTCTATCATTCATTTGCATTACATGTGTTTCAAAAATGTAAATGTAACTCTGAACATCATGCTCTGACTATATGATTGCTCCATGCTATTTAAGAGGTAATACAATTGAGATTACACTTTATTAGAGTTCCATTCTCATGTTTAGCTCACTAAATGTTCCTCCTTTTTCTAAAGTAGGCTGTAGTTTCCTCATTAAAACACTCATACACAAGCTATTGTATCATTGAAGTAGAATTGATTTACAAAGTTGTGTTAGCTTCAGGTGTACAACAATGTAATTCAGATATATAGATAGATAGAGATACATATTTATATATCCATATATATTCCTTCAGATTCTTTTCCATTATAGATGATTACAAGATATTGAATACAGTTCCTTATGCTATAGTGTAGATCCTTATTGTTTATTTTGTACATAATCATTTATATATCAGATAACTACTCATAAAATGATAGCAATCGCTGCAGTTGTATTCTAACCCACTACCTACCCAAACCTGCTACAATCATGCGCCTTCCTACCCAGAGAATCTTCTCCATATCGCTATCTTTCTATGCCCAGTTCACTCTCTCTCTTGTATGTCTGCCTTGTTTGTAAATTGTTCTCAGATATCCTGGAGAGGTAGACTTGGAGCCGCAGGATCCTATTCATCAAAAGACAAGAACTTTTTCTTTACTCATATCCCTCTGGGAGAAGGAAGTTTCAACAGTTTAGGATTCTTTCGCTGTGGTTCCTAGCTGCCAGAAATGATGTCTACGGGCATTTTTCAGGTCCTTTCATTCTCTGCCTCCCTGAAGGGTTCAGATCCTGATGAATAGAACTTGAAGATTAGAAAACTGTAGCATCCAGAAGAGATGGTCTCTCCAATGTCATCCAAAGTCTCCATAATCAAGCCAAGCCCGTGCACAGGCAGGGGTCTCATCACAGTCTGCCACAGTGCTACTTACATTCGAAAGAAGCCAGGTACTCAGTACAGAAGTGATGACAGTACTGGCTCAGTGCCATCACAATCAGGCTGAGTAAACAACCAGCACTCCCATGTTCAAATGAATCAGGAGAGTTCATTTTGTTCAGGCTCTCTAGCCCCGAGAAAAAATAAATGGCATACTAGCCTTCATCCACCCACTTACTCATTCACTCACCTCCATTCCCCAAAATTCACTCACATCCTAGAATATATACATATATTAAAAGTCAAGATGCAAAAATGATCTGGATCCTAAATTTGCATTATACTGCATGCTAAGTGCCAGATTTTCTTACTGTTCTATTTGTAGTTACATGAGAGGTACCATGATTTGCAAAGATATAGAAAACATTTTTGATAGCTCTGGGCTATATCAAGTGTTGGTTTTAATAGCAGGCCAGATCTCTGAGAACATGCTGTGTGGCTGTGTATGAATATGGCTGTTGGTTTCCACTGCCAGATGAAATGATGATTAATCAGGACTCAGCTGTCAGTTGTTTGATGTTACTTGTGCTCTTTGCTAACAGCTGCCTACTTCAAGCTGTCCTTCCTACACGTCAAACATAAACCTGAAACCGCAACTTTCAGAAGGGAAAATTCAAAGTTCTCATAGAGTATGTTGGAATAGTCAACATTATTTCCAATTAAAGTCTACTTAGTATATTATGTAACTAAAATCATTGTAAACATAGAAATGTTCAGAATATGTGAGGTAGCCAGGAAAAACAAAAACATTAGATTTACATACAATCTGCATATATATTTTAAAATGTATAAACTTCACAAATACTCTATGCATAAAATGTTCCTTGATATGCTACTGTCACTTTCCTTTTTTATTCTGTAATAAATAAGAAGTGAAATATTATTCCAAGGGAAATTATAAGAAATTTACATTCTTTATTCAGAATAAACTTTAAGCATTTTAAAGTAAATAGTTCTTTATCGACAAGGTCCTCAACACTCCCTAATTTGCTTTTTAATCAAAAATATCACAAAAATAGCATTTGTATGCTTGGGCTATGTATAATCCAAGCAGAAACAAAATGTTAAAAAGGCGAAGAAAATGTTGGTCAAGCTCTTTAAGGTTAGAAAGGCATATCCCTAAACTTGGGGTGGACCAAAAAGAATGGACTTTTTTTTTTTTTTGGCTTAACCTAGATAATAAGTGTCTAATTTGGACTGTCCATGTGGCATACAGTTCCCAAATTAAATTCTTTCAGAGACTGCCTTTTTTAGCAAAAGAGGGGGAAGTGAGAATTAGACAACACCCAGGCTCTTTCTATACAACCACAGCCAAGTTTGTCTAAAAACCGAATTTGGCTAATTCACTGTAGTTCATTGTTAGATTCAGTTATAAGAGGGCTCCAGAAACTTGAAGCAGCCCCCATTCACACCTGAACAGAACTGAGTCTGGTCCAGGATGTAGTATAAAGTCTAGGAGAGAAAGAAACATGCCCTTCTCATTTCTCTTTGTCTTTTCCCAACACTTGAATTACCTGCTTGGAACCTGTTTCCTAATTCCCCAAATACAGTGTCCAGGAAAGCAGCTGGCAAAGCGTCCAGAACAGCTTAGCGATCTCGAGTTGCAAAGGGAGCTGGGTAAAGTATGTTTCATCTTTCCTGTGCAGTCAGTTACCTCCAGATTTCTTTAAAAAATGGTACCTGCCTTGTCTCCCTCCCGCCCCCAGGTGGCAAACCTGCTGAGGCTCTTCCAGATCCCACAGATAAGCTACGCATCCACCAGCGCCAAACTCAGCGACAAATCGCGCTACGATTACTTTGCCAGGACCGTGCCCCCCGATTTCTACCAGGCCAAAGCCATGGCCGAGATCTTGCGTTTCTTCAACTGGACCTACGTATCCACCGTGGCCTCGGAGGGCGACTATGGGGAGACGGGGATCGAGGCCTTCGAGCAGGAAGCCCGCCAGCGCAACATCTGCATCGCCACTGCGGAGAAGGTGGGCCGCTCCAACATCCGCAAATCCTACGACAGCGTGATCCGCGAGCTGCTGGGGAAGCCCAACGCGCGCGTCGTGGTCCTCTTCATGCGCAGCGACGACTCCCGGGAGCTCATCGCCGCTGCCAGCCGCGCCAACGCCTCTTTCACCTGGGTGGCCAGCGACGGCTGGGGCGCGCAGGAGAGCATCATCAAGGGCAGCGAGCACGTGGCCTATGGCGCCATCACCCTGGAGCTGGCCTCGCAGCCCGTCCGCCAGTTCGATCGCTACTTCCAGAGCCTCAACCCCTACAACAACCACCGCAACCCCTGGTTCCGGGACTTCTGGGAGCAGAAGTTCCAGTGCAGCCTCCAGAACAAGCACAACCACCGGCGCCCTTGCGACAAGCACCTGGCCATCGACAGTAGCAACTATGAGCAGGAATCCAAGATTATGTTCGTGGTGAATGCGGTGTATGCCATGGCCCATGCCCTGCACAAAATGCAGCGCACGCTTTGCCCCAACACCACCAAGCTCTGCGACGCCATGAAGATCCTGGACGGGAAGAAGCTATACAAGGATTACTTGCTGAAAATCAACTTCACAGGTAAGCAGGAAGCCTTTAATCAATCTTCTATGATGCAAATAGTGGAATCAAAGAAGAATCAAATACCTCTGCCCCAACCCAGAAATCTTTGTTTTAGAGCCACCCAAGCAATTCGAACTGAAATATTCCGAGATGCAATATGATGGGGTTTTGATGTCAGTTACTTATTTTCTAGTGAATATCTTGGCTGGTACACCACATGAGATTGAAGACCCCCTAGGCTGGACTGACCTGCGGTAGCTGCCTAGATGTGGGCTATGCCACATTTGCTCTCTTTCTTGTGATTAGCTGTGGGATATGACACCTGCACAATAAGCATTTAATCTTCTTTAGCAGAACTGACAGCTCTCTAAGGAACATGAACTTCCAAGCTTTCCTTCTGGGTGATTTGGGCAAAAGAGTCTCATAACTTTCACAGTGGGGGTGAGAAAAAAAAAAAAGTCACTCTTTTTCCAGAGCCTAATTAGGGAAGGAAAGAGAAAGACACTCTGAGCATGGTTATTCCTGGCATTCGAATTTATATCTTCTGCTGTACAGCAGCATTTCCATGTTAGTATTAAGAGTTGTGGATTTTTCTCAGATTATCTTATGAAATGAAACTGTTGTCCTGGGAGCTTGACTTTAAGCAAACTGAAGACTGATAGAAGTCATTCTGATATAGAAGTGAATATCCAGAGGTGTGTTCAGAGTGGCTTTTGCTGCTCTATTTGTTTATAAATATGGCCTATACATTTCTCAATATAGCACTGTGTTTTAACGTACTACTAACATATAAAAAAACACAACATCTTTAGAATTGCATGCTCTTCTACAGTGCATGTGATATCATTGCATTAAGGTACCAGTTCTGGGGAATTTAGCTTAAACCTAAATCATAAAATGGTAAGTAATATCACTGAGTACAAAAGATATTGATGCCAAAAATATTACAATGATAGAACACTTTCATTTGTCTAAGTTGCTAATCATCTCCCATGCCACTAAGACATCATTCTAGTCTGCAGAGTCTGTTTCAATTGGTTTATCATCCAAGACATGAAAGTTTTTATGCTCAAATCATATTATCAGTGAAGCAAGTAGCAATTCTCACTTCTCCCTTATAGATAATCACTTAGAAGTCAAATGGACTGAAAAATAATCAATGGTAGTACTGGAAGAAGACCCCATGACAACTGGCTTCTTGTCCAGAACTCTCACCCCTACTCTAGCCTAGAAAATAAGCACCAAAATTATCAGCCTGCATTTTTGCACATCCTTTCTGCATTCTACACAGAGATCCAAAAGTAGCTAAAATTAATAGTGTCAGTATTTGCTCCTATTCATCTGATGGATACCATCTCTTACCATTAGAACAGGCACTGAAAATGGTAAAGATAAAGCCTTTCCTGTGCCCTGTATTCCCACAGGTGTATTTCATATAAGAGCATGTGTGTGTGTATGTGTGTGTGTGTGTGTGTGTGTGATATACATGTATACATGTCCAGGATTTATCTCAAAATCCCAGATTAGTTCACAGTGATGACTCCAGAATATAAGAATGGACCACAGAGTCAGTTAAAAAAAAAAAAAGAATATCTTTAAACATAAATGAACTCTTAGATATCTATAAATAGCATCTACAATTCACATAATTCTTAAAGCTGAATAAGATAAGCAACTTCCTTCCCTTTCAGACTACCCTTGGGGTAATCATTCATCTTTATGCACCACAAGTATTAATTAACTCTGTTATTCTAGTTAATTACTCCTTGGTATGCAAATATACAAATATATCTACTTGTTAACAGCTAATAGAATGAAAACTCTTGGATTTCAGAGAGCCTTTGCAAAGTGTTTTTTGTAACCAAAATATTTTCCTTGATTTCACTAATTGAGTCTTAAATAGCAAAGAAAAATTAAGAAATAAGGCCATTATTTGGATAAATGAAACAACAGGATCTTCTTTTTGTCTGCCTTGTTCAATTACTGGCTTCGATTCTACAATTTAGTTTGGCTGTGGAGACCTGACCACAAAGTGCTATTTTCGCCTTCTCAATTTGCTCGACATTACTACTAGTCACTCTCCATCTCTGAAGAGAATAGCAGGGTGAAAAACAGATTCACACTACAGAAAAGAGAGGGAATTTAGACCAGCTACCAGGCACTATGCATAGCAGTAAGACTTGGGCCAGAAAATGCCTTACTATGAGAGGATCCTGAGATGCTAAACTAGCTAAATATGTCTGTTGAAAGAATAAGGTTAACCTAGTAAACTACTGAAAAGTAGATCTGTTTTACATTTTTTTTGAAAAATAGTATCTGTGATTTTCTGACTTGAATACTGAGGCAGTGGATTAGGCACAATAGTGAACACTTCAGCAAACACTGCACAATCTTCTCTTGGATCAAAAAAGTCCTCCTGCACCCATCTGCTTGTTCTCAGTGCATCTACTCCAGGATTCTTCTGGCAGACAGTTGTAGTCAATCCCCTTAGGGCCCTAATCCTCACAGGATGGAAGCTCTAAGCCTCCTGAGAATACTCCTCTGTTCCTGGGTATATTCCTACTAACTAGTTCCAACACTGGCCACTATGAGTATTCCTTAAAGTTAACCAACTGTGAATATTTCTTTTACAAAAGAGATTTTTGCAAAACTATGTATGCTCTGTTAAAAAGAATTCTAAATAGTGAGCCCTCCTGGCATAAGATCTAATGACTCTCTACCTCTCTAGACTCATCTTCTGCCACACACCCAGCATCCACCCTTCCTTTCATTAAGACTACTTGCAGATCACTGTCAACATCATGCCCTTCTTTCTGCCTCTGTGCCCTCTGTATATGCTGTATCCTCTACCTGGAACATGCTCACCCCCTCCCCTTCTGTCAGGTCTAGCCCCTTCACTTATTCCATCTCAACTGCCACTACCCTGGTCCAAGATGCCAACACCCACCTCCAACCCATCCACAGCACAACAGCCAGGATGGCCTTTTACAGTGTTCAGTTCAGTTCAGTCACTCAGTCGTGTCTGACTCTTTGGGACCCCATGGACTGCAGCACGCCAGGCCTCCCTTTCCATCATCAACTCACAGAGTTTACTCAAACTCATGTCCATTGAGTTGGTGATGCCATCCAACCATCTCATCCTGTCTTCCCCTTCTCCTCCCACCTTCAGTCTTTCCCAGCATCAGGGGCTTTTCAGATGTGTCTGTCCTTCGCATCAGGTGGCCAAGCTATTGGAATTTCAGCTTCAGCAGCAATCCTTCCAATGAATATTCAGGATTGGTTTCCTTTAGAATGGACTGATTGGATCTCTTTGCTGTCCAAAGCACTCTCAAGAGTCTTCTCCAACACCAGAGTTTAAAAGCATCAATTCTTTGGCACTCAGCTTTCTTTACAGTTCAATTCTCACATCCATACATAACCACTGGAAAAACCATAGCCTTGACTAGACAGACATTTGTTGGCAAAGTAATGTCTCTGCTTTTTAATATGCTGTCTAGGTTGGTCATAACTTTCCTTCCAAAGAGTAAGCATCTTTTAATTTCATGGCTGCAATCACCATCTGCAGTGATTTTGGAGCCCAGAAAAATAAAGTCAGCCACTGTTTCCATTGTTTTCCCATCTATTTGCCATGAAGTGATGGGACCAGATACCATGATCTTAGTTTTCTGAATACTGAGTTGTAAGCCAACTTTTTCACTCTCCTCTTTCACTTTCATCAAGAGGCTCTTTAGTTCTTCTTCACTTTCTGCCATAAGGGTGGTGTCATATTTAGGTTATTGAAATTTCTCCTGGCAATCTTGATTCCAGTTTGTGCTTCATCTAGTCCAGCATTTCTCATGATGTACTCTGCACATAAATTAAATAAGCAGCATGAAAATATACAGCCTTGACGTACTCTTTTTCCTATTTGGAACCAGTCTGTTGTTCCATGTCTAGTTCTAACTGTTGCTTCCTGACCTGCATACAGATTTCTCAGGAGGCAGATCAGGTGGTCTGGTATTCCCATCTCTTTCAGAATTTTCCACAGTTTATTGTGATCCACACAGTCAAAGGCTTTAGAGTAGTCAATAAAGCAGAAGTAGATGTTTTTCTGGAACTCTGTTGCTTTTTCAATGATCCAACAGATGTTGGCAATTTGATCTCTGGTTCTCTGTCTTTTCTAAATCCAGCTTGAATATCTAGAAGTTATCATGTACTATTGAAGCCTGGCTTGGAAAATTTTGAGCATTACTTTGCTAGCGTGTGAGATGGGTGCAATTTTGCAGTAGTTTGAGCATTCTTTGGCATTGCCTTTCTTTGGGATTGGAATGAAAGTCAGAGGAAGTCATTCCTCTACTCAAAACCTCTTAGAGAGTCTCCCCATGTCACTCACAGTCAAAGTCAAACTTCTAACAGTGTTCTACAAAGTCAAGTCCGGCCTGGCTGGCCCACCCTGGCTCCTGCATCCCTTTTCCTGCTGCTCCCCTGCCATCATCCGTTACCCCCCTCTCTTGCTCACTCCACCCCAGCCAGCCTTGTTTCCAGACTTAGGGGCCTTGTTTCCAGACTTAGGGCCTTTCCACTCCCAATTCCCTCTGCCTGGTAAAGCCCTTTGCCCAGACATCCTTATAGCTAATTTATTCCCTTACTTCCATCGGCCTTTCCTTAAATTCTAGTTTCTTATTGAGGCCCACTTGGCAATGCTTCTGAAGATGGCCATGCCCCCAATCCCTACCACATGTGCCCCTATTTCCCTTTAACCTGTTCTACAATTTTTTTCACTCCATGATTTTTTCACCTTCTTTTTTATCGATAATATTTACATTTTCATGTTTATTCTTTATTGCTTGATCTTCACATTGAATATAAACTCCTGAAAACAGAAATTATTATCAGTTTTATTCACTGCAGTAGCCCCAGCATAATAAGTGTTCAGTAAATATTTGTTGATTATGACTAGCACTTAACACCCATATTTGTGTTTCCTTCTCTGTCTCCATTACTAGACTGTGAACTTTTTCAAGGCAGAAAACATATGTTCCATCGCTGATCTCATACACAACACATTTACTGGTATAGAGTGCACAATATATCAGTGTTTACCAAAGGAAAATAGGATGAGAAAAATAATCAATAGCTTTATAATGTGATTCTTTTTTGTGAAAATTAAACGTATATTTTTTCATTAACAAATGAATTTCAAGAAAGAAAAGTTTATGACTTCTAGAATGACTGGCTTTTTTTTTTTTTTTTAACCTAAGCACTGCCATTGGTTCTATCTTTGTATTTGAGGCAAATTTAAAACCAAAGTGCATCAGCACTGGATCTGGGATTTGTTCCTATTTTATATATGAAGCCCCATAACTGAAAGTAATTTGCCCAAGATCATCATCTTCTTAGTGGCAAGGAGCAAAGTTGAAATCCAGGTCATCAGACCCAGTGCTGCTTTTATACAGACACGGGAACTCTGGGAAGTTGCAGACTTCGATCCCAAACACCTAACACAGTGACTGACATATGCTCACCATTTATTAATGGAGTGCTTATTAAAGGAATAAAAGACAGTCAGTCAATAAGTTCGAAATATGCTTCTTCTTGCTCTCCTTTTCATTATACCTTTAATGCTCCTAGATCACTTTCTCAATTATTTGGAGCTAAGGTTATTCATAAAATAGCCAAACTTTGGAAGCTGAGCCTTAAACCTTAGGATATTAAAAGAAAAAAAAAAAAGCTTCAAAGTATTCTTTTATTAGTAAAATTTTTTCCATCTGAAAGAGCCATGTCATGAATTTTAAAATAAATATTTAAATCAGAATTATGTTTGGTGGCATGAGACTTTTCCAAATCATTTTGAGTAAACTTCCATGCACTCATCATGTAAA
The DNA here is from genome assembly GCF_014754425.2 of Oryx dammah. Classification (NCBI taxonomy): domain Eukaryota; kingdom Metazoa; phylum Chordata; class Mammalia; order Artiodactyla; family Bovidae; genus Oryx; species Oryx dammah. The sequence continues at coordinate 34,103,118 of NW_024070202.1, read as the reverse complement.
AAGAGAGCTTAAACTCACCAATGCAGATAAAACAGATGAGACAGAGAGGGCTATGAAGCAGTTAAAGAAATGCAATGTCACTGGCATTTTGTATGTTCGTGGTCTAATACAATGCCTCTCACTTTTTTTTATGAGACAAGCTCCAGAAAATGGAATAGACTAAAACCATAGAGTTCCAAAAGGCCTTTCTCAAAGAGAAACATTCTTTTATTCCTCACTTGACAGAGGTGGAAATTCAGGATGTCAGCATCATGATCTTCACTTACTGAAACGCCTAAAAGTGAACACAGCTGTCAGGGAGATGTGGTAACTAGAGTGCACCCAATTCAAAAGAAAGCATCCCACTTACTGTGCACACTGCCAGGGTTCTCCAAGGCACAGCCAGCATCAAGCATGCCTTATCTTGGGAATAACACTCATAACATTCCTTTGTGTGATTCACAAGCCTGGGCTAAAATGTTTGAGAATGGAAAAACTGAGAATTTTACACAGTAGGAAACTGATCCAAGATCACAGGAAAAATAGGTGGTAGATCAAATCCTCAAGGTCCTGATGTAGCCACTGATTCCAACTAAAGTTTAGACTTTAGTCCAGGTCCTGAGGACCCAACGGTAAACAAGACAGCTGGAGTTCCAACTCTGTGAAGCTTATGCCAACAGCCAGTCCCCAGAACATCCTCAAAATATAGAAGCAGGATCAGCGAGGCTGCATAAAAAAGAATGAAATAATGCCATTTGCAGCAAGATGGGTGGACCTCGAGGTTGTCCTACTAAGTGAAGTAACTCAGAGAAGGACAAATAGATGATATCACTAATCTGTGAAATCTTAAAAAATGATACAAACGCACTTATTTACAACATAGAAACAGACTTAGAAAACAAAGGTGTGGTTACCTAAGGGGAAAGGTGGGAGGGAAGGGATAAATTAGGAGGTTGGAATTAACATATACACATATTAATATATGTAAAATAGATGACCAACAAGCACCTACTGTATAGCACAAGGAACTGTACTTAATATTCTATAATAACCAATATGGGGAAAGCATCTGACAAAGAATACATACATGTATATGTATGACTGAATCACTTTGCTGCTGCTGCTGCTAAGTCACTCAGTCATGTCCGACTCTTAGTGACCCCATGGACTGCAGCCTGCCAGGCTCCTCCATCCATGGGATTTTCCAGGCAAGAGTACTGGAGTGGGGTGCCATTCCCTTCTCCGAAATCACTTTGCTATACACCTGAAACTAACATAACATTGCAAATCAACTGTACTCCAATATAAACAATTTTTGTTAAAGAATTAGTGGTGCTGCAATAGTATTCTTATCTGGAGAATTCCATGGAGGAGCCTGGCAGGCTACAGTCAGTAAGGCTGCAAAGAGTCAGACACGACTGAAGCAACTTAGCACGCACACACGCGTTAAGTTTTGTGTTCTATTTGGTTTTGAGTTTTGTTTTGGATTGGAAAATCATTGTGTATCTTATGCCTAGAATAAATCTAAATTAACTGAACAAATCTTACTCCCAAGACTTGAATTATAAGTAAAGAGGGAAGCTCCTTGTTAGTACCAGACGTGGTAATCAACAATGGGCTGAACAGTAGAGCACACAGCTGTGAAGGGTTTTTGTTCATTTGTTTGTTAGTTGCTTTTCTCTTTCTCTCTCTCTTTGTGGCACACTTGTCTCCTGGTACCAGCAAAGAGACAGACTCCTGAGATCAGGGGGGCCTCGAGCTCACGGAGATGGTCTAGCTTTGTTCTTATGTTTACAATTCTCCAAACCTAAAAGAGGAGCAGAGGCAGAAAATGCGTAATCCAGCCTCACTGCCCCATTCAGCTCTGCATCTGACTCATCCGGTAGGTAGAATGTTCACTCCTGTTTGGAGCTGTAATCACAGAGCACAGGCCAGGAAGGGCAGGTTTTCTGGGACACTGCACTCTTAAGGAATATGTGTGAGCTGGCCCCAACCCAGCAAGGCTCTCCTCTTGAAATGTCCAGGGCCATCCAAGGCACAGCAAGGAAGCCAAAATGGTAATGGCCACATCTTTAGATGAATGGGCTTTGAAGTTCCTGAAAGAGCAAACTGCTCTTGATCTTGCTTCCTCCCCTGGAACTTTTGTAGTTCCCACAAAAGCACAGAAACTTGTTCCAGCTCTGCTGATCAAAAGCATTTGCAAAATGTAAAGATAAATATCCTGTACTTTTTTTTTTTGCCCCCTTTTCTCTCTGGTCAGCTTCCTGGGGTCACCAGAATAAGATCTAAACCCCCAAAGGACATTGCTCACGCAGTTACTTATTTGTTTATACTTCATGCATCTGTGCTTTGGTCGCCTAGAAGCTTGAGAAATGATTCTCATTTTAAGGTCACACAGTGGAGAACAGGAGCCTCTAGAAAACCTAATTTTCCACTTTGGCCTGAGCTTTCTGCTGCTGCTGCTTGTTATTATGATCATACGGTTGTTATTATTATTACTATGATTCTTTCATAATGCTTACTTTTTCTTGATCCATTTGAAGAGCCGTCCTGTCAATGAAGCAGAAAAACATAATCAACCCCAGTAAAATGGATTTTACCATCTTGCTAATTGGAAAAAAATAATACAATGAATGTGCTATTTCTTCTATTTGTCCAGACTCTGGGACACTGCAGTGTATTTACAAGGACATTACCAGAAAAGGTGTCTGGAGACTGAAGAAAATATTCAGACCATTTTAGAAGATATATAATCAGCATATTCTTCAAAAATAAACTTAGCCTACAATCCTAACTTTCAGGATACCCGGGGAGCGCTTCCTAGGAACCTAGCAAAATTCTCCTAATGCCTAAGCAATGAACACAGCTTCTGTAGCTGATGGGAGCTGATGTTCAGAGCTGAGGAGTAGGCACTGAGGAGGCTGGCTAAGGGACTCAAGGACTGGTCACACTTCTAACCACTCTCTTTTATTTTTTTTTAACTTTTCATTTTATATTGGAGTATAGTTGATAAGGCAATGGCAACCCACTCCAGTATTCTTGCCTGCAGAATCCCTTGGACAGAGGAGCCTGGTGGGCTGCTGTCCATGGGGTCGCACAGAGTCGGACACGACTGGAGCGACTCAGCATGCCTGCCTGCATTAGAGAAGGAAATGGCAACTCACTCCAGTGTTCTTGCCTGGAGAATCCCCGGGACAGAGGAGTCTGGTGGGCTGCCATCTATGGGGTCGCACAGAGTTGGGCATGACTGGAGCGACTTAGCAGCAATAGCAGCAGCATAGTTGATTAACAAAGGGATGATAATTTCAGGTGTACCACAAAATGATTCAGTTATACATATACATGCACCTATTCTTTTTCAAATTCTTTTGGCATTTAGGTTGTTACGTAATATAACTGGGGTCATGTATCTTTTCAGACCATATTTTTCTCCAGATATATGCCCAGGAGTGGAATTGCAGGATCATGTGATAACTCTATTTCTAGTTTGTTAAGGAGCTTCCATTCTGTTTTGCAAAGTGATTGTACCAGTTTACTTCCCTCCAATGGGAAGTAAATTTAACATCTGTAAAATACTTAACAGATGTCCATGGTATATTTAGTCACTGTATATGACATCACTCGGCAAGATTACATAGTAATTCTTCACATTTCCCCCCAAATACCTAGCATTGTACCTGAGGTAATGTAGACACTCCACTTGGGTGTGTTTCATTTCAAAACTATGATAGCTAAATAATTCATTTCGCTAAGATAAATTGGAATTTGAAAAGGTGGCAGAGTCGCCAGAACTTATAGTGCTAAATAACATTTCAGAATATTCAAGTATTTAATTCCATCCAAAAACTATAAAAAATTTTACTAGCACAGAATTGACCCTATATTAAATTTGCACAATAACATCACAAATAAAAGCTTATCCACAAACTAAGCCACTGATCCTAGTATGATTAGATGTCCTAAGACTGACCATTTATACTTGTTTATTATTTAAAAAAATAAAGCTTATCGCAATATAATTGACAAACCACATTTTGCAAGTGTAAAGTGTGTAGCATGTTGACATATTTATATGCTACAAAGTAATTACCATTATAGCCTTGACTAACATCTCCATCCCATTACAGAATTTCTGTGGTGAGAACAATTACCATTACATTTCTGTGGTGAGAACAATTA
>NW_024070202.1:34092448-34098950 GCF_014754425.2 Oryx dammah | reverse complement strand
CTGTGGTGAGAACAATTACCATTACATTTCTGTGGTGAGAACAATTAAGAACTGTTCTCTTTGCAACTTTCAAGTATGTAAATAATACAGTTTTATTGGCTATAATCACCATGTTCTACATTCAGTTCAGTTGCTCAGTTGTGTCCGACTTTGCAACCCCATGAATCGCAGCACACCAGGCCTCCCTGTACATCACCAACTCCCGGAGTTCACTCAGACTCATGTCCATTGACTCAGTGATACCATCCAGCCATCTCATCCTCTGTCGTCCCCTTCTCCTCCTGACCCCAATCCCTCCCAGCATCAGAGTCTTTCCAAAGAGTCAACTCTTCGCATGAGGTGGCCAAAGTATTGTAGTTTCAGCTTCAACATCATTCCTTCCAATGAACACCAGGACTGATCTCCTTTAGGATGGACTGTTGTAACCCCTTGCAGTCAAAGGGACTCTCGAGAGTCTTCTCCAACACCACAGTTCAAAAGCATCAGTTCTTTGGCGCTCAGCTTTCTTCACAGTCAACCTCTCACATCCATACATGACCACTGGAAAAACCATAGCCTTGACTAGATGGACCTTTGTTGGCAAAGTAATATCTCTGCTTTTGAATATGCTATCTAGGTTGGTCATAACTTTCCTTCCAAGGAGTAAGCATCTTTTAATTTCATGGCTGCAGTCACCATCTGCAATGATTTTGGAGCCCCAAAACTAAAGTCTGACACTGTTTCCACTGTTTCCCCATCTATTTGCAATGAAGTGATGGGACCAAATGCCATGATCTTCGTTTTCTGAATGTTGAGCTTTAAGCCAACTTTTTCACCCTCCTCTTTCACTTTCATCAAAAGCCTTTTTAGTTCCTCTTCACTTTCTGCCATAAGGGTGGTGTCATCTGCATATCTCAGGCTATTGATATTTCTCCGGCAATCTTAATTCCAGCTTGTGCTTCTTCCAGCCCAGTGTTTCTCATGATGTACTCTGCATATCAGTTAAATAAACAGGGTGACAATATACAGCCTGGATGTACTCCTTTTCCTATTTGGAACAGTCTGTTGTTCCATGTCCAGTTCTACCTATTGCTTCCTGATCTGCATATAGGTTTCTCAAGAGGCAGGTCAGGTGGTCTGGTATTCCCATTTCTTTCAGAATTTTCCACAGTTTATTGTGACCCACACAGTCAAAGGCTTTGGCATAGTCAATAAAGCAGGAATAGATGTTTTTCTGGAACTTTCTTGCTTTTTCCATGATCCAACGGATGTTGGTGATTTGATCTCTGGTTCCTCTGCCTTTTCTAAAACCAGCTTGAGTATCTGGAAGTTCACGGTTCACGTATTGCTGAAGCCTGGCTTGGAGAATTTTGAGCATTACTTTACTAGCATGTGAGATGAGTGCAATCATTCGGTAGTTTGAGCATTCTTTGGCATTGCCTTTCTTTGGGATTGGAATGAAAACTGACCTTTTCCAGTCCTGTGGCCACTACTGAGTTTTCCAAATTTGCTGGCAGATTGAGTGCAGCACTTTGACAACATCATCTTTCAGGATTTGAAATAGCTCAACTGGAATTCCATCACCTCCACTAACTTTGTTCATAGTGATGCTTTCTAAGGCCCACTTGACTTCACATTCCAGGATTCTGGCTCTAGGTGAGTGATCACACCATCATGATTATCTGGGTCATAAAGATCTTTTTTGTACAGTTCTTCTATGTATTCTTGCCACCTCTTCTTAATATCTTCTGCTTCTGTTAGGTCCATACCATTTCTGTCCTTTATCCAGCCCATCTTTGCATGAAATGTTCCCTTGGTATCTCTAATTTTCTTGAAGAGCTCTCTAGTCTTTCCCATTCTGTTGTTTTCCTCTATTTCTTTGCATTGATCACTGAGGAAGGCTTTCTTATCTCTCCTTGCTATTCTTTGGAACTCTGCATTCAAATGGGAATATCTTTCCCTTTCTCCTTGGCTTTTCGCTTCTCTTCTTTTCACAGCTATTTGTAAGGCCTCCTCAGACAGCCATTTTGCTTTTTTGCATTTCTTTTCCATGGGGATGGTCTTAATCCTTGTCTCCTATTCAATGTCACAAACCTCCGTCCGTAGTTCATCAGGCACTCTATCTATCAGATCTAGGCCCTGAAATCTATTTCTCACTTCTACTGTATAATCATAAGGGATTTGATTTAGGGCATACCTGAATGGTCTAGCGGTTTTCCGTACTTTCTCCAATTTATGTCTGAATTTGGCAATAAGGAGTCCATGATCTGAGCCACAGTCAGCTCCCAGTCTTGTTTTTGGTGACTGTATAGAGCTTCTCCATCTTTGGCTGCAAAGAATATAACCAATCTGATTTCGGTGTCAACCATCTGGTGATGTCCATGTGTAGAGTCTTCTCTTATGTTGTTGGAAGAGGGTGTTTGCTATGACCAGTGCATTCTCTTGGCAAAACTCTATTAGCCTTTGCCCTGCTTCGTTCCATAGTCCAAGGCCAAATTTGCCTGTTACTCCAGGTGTTTCTTGACTTCCTACTTTTGCATTCCAGTCCCCTATAATGAAAAGACATCTTTTTTTGGGTGTTAGTTCTAAAAGATCTTGTAGGTCTTCATAGAACCGTTCAACTTCATGTTTTACATTAGATCCTCCAGATATATTCCTCTTATTACCAGAAGCTATTGCCATATTGCTATACTAAAAAGTATGATTTTGAAACTTTTCAAAGAATATTTAGTTTTCACAGTGAATTAGTGTCGGGTACTGTAAAGTATGAAAAAAATGGGTAACTGCATCCTTTCTACACTTAAGTAGCTTCATAACTAGTAAAGGCACTAAGAGAATATATCTTGCACTATACAGCATTTCATCTTTGGCATCTTAAGAGAGGGACAGGTAGAAGAGAGAGAGTGTAAGTACAAAGAAGAAATCAACAGTGAGCTGGCTAAAATATAGAACACTGGATATGAATCATATTTTGTTAGAAGTGGAGAGGGAGAAGGAGACTTTCCAGGTGAATAAACCATTCCACACCACACCAGCATGTTAATAACTTTTAAAATGTGTCATTTCTCTTTAACTTGCAGTAAATGCAGAGCTCTTTTGGAAACTAAAATTAAACAGTAAAGTATTGATCTGAGTTTTTTAGATTAGATCTGAAATGTGCCTTTTCAGTCTCCTCCTATAGAAAATGCATAAAATTTTCCAAAATCACATTGTTTGTGATCATTATCTTCTATCTTAACCCTGAACTTCAGCTAAAACCAGTAGAGCTCTAACCTGAAGAAAGGATGAAAAGAAAAAGAAACCAGAGTTTATTGATTGCCAGCTGCCGTACAATAGCCATTGCACATTTCATTCATTAATTCTCACAAAAATCCTGTCAGCTCAGTAGATGTTATTTCCCTAGGTTTAAAGGTTTTCAATGAAACCCAAAGGAGTTAAATCACTGTCTCAAGTTTGCAAAGCTAAGTAACCTCCAAAGCCAACTTAAGGCTGTTTCCTAATCACACATTATTTTCCACTATTGTTTCCTAAGGAGAGAAAAGGCAAGTTTATACTGAGAAAAAGGAGACAGCCCCATTGTCATTTGACTTGGCTTACTGTGTGCAGTTGCAGAAATGATAAAAAAAATTGCTCCAAAATGATCATGATCCGAAAAGAAATGTGTTAACTCTTTCATTAATTGCCATAATGGTGTCTTCATAAAGAATGACTGTTTGCTGAAGCCTCCGATTGTATACTTCACTCCTTCTTCTGCACTAGATCAATATTCGTGATATCATACTGTTATTTCCAAAAATCAATAATAAATTGCAAAAAAAGTAATCAGGCTGCAGGTCACTGTATCTTAAACACTGTTTAAGACTGCATTTCTGCATTTTTCTTCCCTGTCACCCCATTCTCTCATTCTAATTGTAAACCTTCATACATAATTAAAAGTAAATTGATAAAAGAAAGAGGGAAAATAGTGGGTGTGAGAAACCCTTTCAGAATTTCCATCCAAGACCATAATAATAGTGAGGGCTTGTTTGTTTAATGTATTTGAAAGTTTTTTTTTTCTGTTCTGTTCTTATTGTTGGGTAGCGATGGTTGTTTAGCACACATCACAGATCAAGTGTTCTTTCTAAAAATTTTTTAAATACGCTTGGGACTTTCATAAATTAGAACTGTTTATTTTTAAGAATTTTTCTGTCACTAAGTTTTGTTTATAGTTCCAATTATTGCGCGCATATGGTAGCATTATACTAGCTTCTCGGGGCACCTAAAACGTCTTCTCAGAGATACAGGTATACATGGTTGATTCACTTGCTATAGAGCAGAAATGAACACAACATTGTAAAGCAACTATATTCCAATAAAAATATAGCAAAAAAGTCTTCTTATCCCTAAAATATTATAATCTAATAAAAATGTATCTTTAATTATCTCTATTTTAATAAAAGTAGAAAACAAAGAAAATGTCTCAATCATCAAAAAGCAAGCTTTGGATAATGAGGTCATTTATAGCCTCTTCGTTTTTATTCATTAAGAATTCTGTGTCAACTCCAGATATATTTTAAGTAAAATTATATATGAAAGTGAAAGTGTTAGTTGCTTAGTCATGTCTGACTCTTTGCAACCCCATGGACTGTAGCCCACCAGGCTTCTCTGTCCGTGGAGTTCTCCAGGCAAGAAGACTGGAGTGGGTTGCCATTTCTTTCTTCAGGAGATCGTCCCAACCCAAGGATCAAACCAGGGTCTCCTGCATGGCAGGCAGATTCTTTACCATCTGAGCTACCAGGGAAGCCCCCCAAATTTTATATGTACATATACGTATATGCACATATACATATATACACAATATAGATATAAAGTTTCTAAAAGGAAAACAATAATGCCAACTTCCAGAGATGAGTTCCTCCACTCTTTTGCCTATCTAAATTCTCCCTGTGAATATAACCTCTGGATAATCCCTCCTCCATTCAGTTCCTCCCTTTTCAATGCAGAAATTTATTAAGTTCTTTTTCTGTCTTTTGTCTTGCAAGCATCTTTTGCTGCTGAATTAATCCAGTATTTAAACACAATAAAAAAAAATAAAGGAACGTCTACTTTATTTTTCTTCATTTCTTCAGAATTATTATAATTTTATTTAAAATGTTGTAGCAACATTTAGGATTCTGACAGACACTTTTAAAATGAAGTAAGATCAATTCTTTTGACAACAAAAGTAAGAAAACAAGAGCTGGATATCCCAGTTCTCCACTCCTTTCTGCTGGTCTCTTCAGTTTAAATTTAAATAGTAAATTGTATTTAAATTTAAATAGTATTCTGGCCTGGAGAATTCCATTGGACTGTATAGTCCATGGGGTTGCAAAGAGTCGGACATGAGACTGAGTGACTTTCACTTTCAGTTTAAATTTAGTCATCCAAGCTATTAGACCAGGGATTGAGTGAAGTGATACAGTTAATTCAATTCCATGACTACACAGGCTCATCCCTTTTCATCCTGTCTCAAGCTACAGTGTGACAAGGAATTTAGAATCCTGTCCCTCATGTCTGATAGCCCATCACCAGCACTCACTCCATCAATAAAAATGAAAACTTCACCAAAAATTCAGAATCTTAAAATCCTAATGATAGTTGTAAAAATGTATGTCATTTACACTATAATTTTTTAATATAAATTTATTTATTTTAATTGGAGGCTGATTACTTTACAATATTGTATTGGTTTTACACTATCATTTTTAAAACACTTTGAAACACACTAAAACTAGATCCTATGAACTAGGTTGCAGTTACCATTTGTCATTTTACAGAAGAAGTGAAGTCACTCACCCAAAGTCAAAGAATAAAAACTCCTCCTGGATTAGAATTCATGTCCCTTCATCATTAGTTGTGATATGTCCCCCTGATACCTTGATGAATGATGTCAGATTCATGATCTCTGAAGAACAAGATTTAGCTTCAGGACCAGGGACCAGGCTTGGTCACTCAAGAGCTTTTGTGTAGCAGGGTTTTAGTAAAGTATGAAAAGGGACAAAGAGAATTTCTGATATAGACATCAGAAGGGGAACGGAAAGTGCTCCACTCACTAGTGTTAGCAAGGGAGTTATATACTTTTTAAATTAGTTATTACAATAAATCAAAAGAATGTCTCAAGGTTGTAAAGATCTTACTAGACCCACTCCCATAATTTACAGTTGAGATAACAGGATTAGCCAGAAGGTTTCCAGGAAGGAGAAACTGTCCTTAAGCAGGATACATTGTTGTTATATAATCCTTAGTAGAGTTTATGGTAGGCTGGTGGCTCAGACAGTAAAGCATCTGCCTACAATGCGGGAGACCCATAGAGACAGTCCCTGGGTCAGGAAGATCTCCTGGAGAAGGCAATGGCAACCCACTCCACTACTCTTGCCTGGAAAATCCCATGGACAGATGAGCCTGGTGGGCTGCAGTCTATGGGGTCGCAGAGAGTCGGACACAACTGAGCAACTTCACTTTCTTTCTTTCTTTCTTTCTTTCTTTCTTTCTTTCTTTCTTTCTT